>NW_024470724.1:844425-885003 GCF_017639515.1 Carcharodon carcharias
TGTGAAAGAAGGGGTGTGTGTGTGTGAAAGAAGGGGAGTGTGTGTGTGAGAGAGAGGGGGAGTGTGAGTGTGTGTGTGTGAGAGAAGGGGAGTGTGTGTGAGGGAGAAGGGGAGTGTGTGTGTGGGAAAAGGGAGTGTTTGTGTGAGAGAGAGGGGGAGTGTGAGTGTGTGTGTGAGAGAGGGGGAGTGTGTGTGTGAGAGAAGGGGAGTGTGTGTGTGTGAGAGAAGGGGAGTGTGTGTGTGAGAGAGAGAGAGAGTGTGTGTGTGAGAGAGAGGGGGAGTGTGTGTGTGAGAAAGAGGGGGAGTGTGTGTGTGAGAGAGAGGGGGCGTGTGTGTGTGAGAGAGAGGGGGAGTGTGTGTGTGTGAGAGAGGGGGAGTGTGTATGTGTGAGAGAGCGGGAGTGTGTGTGTGAGAGAGAGGGGGAGTGTGAGTGTGTGTGTGTGAGAGAGGGGGAGTGTGAGTTTGTGTGTGAGAGAGAGTGTGAGTGTTTGTTTGTGAGAAAGGGGGAGTGTGTGTATGTGTGAGAGAGAGGGGGAGTGTGTGTGTGTGAAAGAGAGGAGGGAGGGTGTGTGTGTGTGAGAGAGAGGGGGAGTGTGTGTGTGTGTGTGAGAGAGCGGGAGTGTGTGTGTGAGGGAAGGGGAGTGTGTTTGTGTGGGAAAAGAGAGTGTGTGCGTGTGAGAGAGGGGGAGTGTGAGGGTGTGTGTGAGAGAGAGGGGGAGTGTGTGTGTGAGAGAGAGGGGGAGTGTGTGTGTGAGAGAGAGGGGGAGTTTGTGTGTGTGAGAGAAGGGGAGTGTGTGTGTGTGAAAGAGGGGGAGTGTGTGTGTGTGTGTGAGAGAGAGGGGGAGTGTGTGTGTGAGAGAGAGGGCGAGTGTGTGTGTGAGAGAGAGGGAGAGTGTGTGTGTGAGAGAGAGGGGGAGTGTGTGTGTGAGAGAGAGGGGTAGTTTGTGTGTGTGAGAGAAGGGGAGTGTGTGTGTGTGAGAGAGGGGGATTGTGAGTGTGTGTGTGAGAGAGTGTGAGTTTGTGTGTGTGAGAGAGGGGGGTGTGTGTGTGTGAGAAAGGGGGAGTGTGTGTGAGAGAGAGGGGGAGTGTGTGTGTGTGAGAGAGGGGGAGTGTGTGTGTGTGAGAAAGGGGGAGTGTGTGTGTGAGAGAGAGGGGGAGTGTGTGTGTGAGAGAGAGGGGGAGTGTGTGTGTGAGAGAGAGGGGGAGTGTGTGTGTGTGAGAGAGGGGGACTGTGTGTGTGTGAGAGAGGGGGAGTGTGTGTGTGAGAGAGAGGGGGAGTGTGAGTGTGTGTGTGTGAGAGAGGGGGAGTGTGTATGTGAGAGAGGGGGTGTGTGTGTGTGTGAGAAAGGGGGAGTGTGTGTGTGTGTGTGAGAGAGAGGGGGAGTGTGTGTGTGTGAAAGAGAGGAGGGAGTGTCTGTGTGTGTGAGAGAAAGGGGGAGTGTGTGTGTGTGTGAGAGAGAGGGGGAGTGTGAGTGTGTGTGTGAGAGAGAGGGTGCATGTGTCTGTGTGTGTGTGTGTGAGAGAGAGAATGTGTGTGTGTGTGTGTGAGAGAGGGGGAGTGTGGATGTGTGTGTGAGAGAGAGTGTGTGTGAGAGAGGGGGAGTGTGAGTGTGTGTGTGTGTGTGTGTTTGTGAGAGAAGGGAGTGTGTGTGCGTGAAAGAGAGAAGGGAATGTGTGTTTGTGTGAGAAAGGGTGTGTGTGTGTGTGTGGGAGAGAGAGAGGGTGCATGTGTGTGTGTGTGTGAGAGAGGGGAGTGTGTGTGTGTGTATGAATGAGAGGGAGGGTGTGTGTGGGGGGGAGGCGTGTGTGTGTATGTGTGTGTGTGAGAGGGGGGATTGTGTGTGAGAGGGGGAGTGTGTGTGTGTGTGTGTGTGAGAAGGGAAGTGTGTGTGTGTATGTGAGGGGGGTAATGTGTGTGTGCGTTGGAGGGAGGGAATGTGTGTATGTGTGTGTGTGTGTGTGAGAGGGGGAGTATGTGTGTGTGTGTGTGAAGGGAGTATGTGTGTGTGAGAGAGAGGTAGTGTGTGTGTGTGTGTGTGTGTGAGAGATGGGAGTGTGTGTGTGGGTGTGTGTGTGTGTGAGAGAGAGAGAAGGGAGTGTGTGTGTGAGAGAGAGGGCAGTGTGTGTGTGTGAGAGAGGGAATGTGTGTTTGTGTGTGTGTGTGTGTGTGTGTGTGTGTGTGTGTGTGTGTGGGAGAGAGGAGTGTGTGTGTGTGAGAGAGGGAATGTGTGAGTGTGTGTGTGTGAGAGAGAGGGGAGTGTGTGTGTGTGTGTGAGAGAGGGGGATTGTGAGTGTGTGTATGTGAGAGAGGGGGAGTGTGTGTGTGTGATAGAAGGGGAGTGTGTGTGTGTGAGAGAGGGGGAGTGTGTGTGTGTGAGAGAGAGAGGGGAGTGTGTGTGTGTGAGAGAGGGGGAGTGTGTGTGTATGAGAGAGGGGGAGTGTGTGTGTGTGAGAGAGGGGGATTGTGAGTGTGTGTGTGAGAGATGGGGAGTGTGTGTGTGTGACAGAGGGGGAGTGTGAGTGTGTCTGTGTGAGAGAGGGGGAGTGTGTGTGTGTGAGAGAGAGGGGAGTGTGTGTGTGTGTGTGTGTGTGTGTGTGTGTGACAGAGGGTGAGTGTGTGCGTGTGAGAGAGGGGGAGTGTGTGTGTGAGAGGGGGGAGTGTGTCTGTGTGAGAGAGGGGGAGTGTGTGTGCGTGAAAGGGAGGAGGGAGTGTGCGTGTGTGTGAGAGAGAGTGTGTATATGTGGGAGAGAGGAGTGTGTGTGTGTGTGTGTGTGTGTGACAGAGGGTGAGTGTGTGTGTGTGAGAGAGAGGGGAGTGTGACTGTGTTTGTGAGAGAGGGGGTGTGTTTGTGTGTGTGTGAGAGAGGGGAGTGTGACTGTGTGTGAGAGAGAGGGGGTGTGTGTCTGTGTGAGAGAGGGGGAGTGTGTGTGCGTGAAAGGGAGGAGGGAGTGTGTGTGTGTGAGAGAGTGTGTATATGTGGGAGAGAGGGGAGTGTGTGTGTGAGTGAGAGAGAGGGGAGTATGTGTGTGTGTGTGTGAGCGAGGGGGAGTGTGTGTGTGTGTGTGTGAGAGAGAGGGGAGTGTGTGTGTGTGTGAGAGAGAGTGAGAGGGGAGTGTGTGTGTGTGAGAGAGAGGGGGAGTGTGTATGTGTGTGTGTGAGAGAGACAGGGGAGTGTGTGTGTGTGAGAGAGAGGGGAGTGTGACTGTGTTTGTGAGAGAGGGGGAGTGTTTGTGTGTGTGTGAGAGAGGGGAATGTGTGTGTGTGTGAGAGAGAGGGGAGTGTGTGTGTGTGTGTGAGAGAGAGGGGAGTGTGACAGTGTGTGTGAGAGAGGGGGAGTGTGTGTGTGTGTGAGAGAGAGGGGAGTGTGTGTGTTTGAGAGAGAGAGGGGAGTGTGTGTATGTGTGTGTGACAGAGAGGGGAGTGTGTGTGTGTGTGTGTGAGAGAGAGAGGGGAGTGTGACAGTGTGTGTGAGAGAGGGGGAGTGTTTGTGTGTGTGTGAGAGAGGGGAGTGTGTGTGTGCGTGCGAGAGAGTGTCTGTGTGTGTGAGAGAGGGGGGAGTGTGACTGTGTGTGTGAGAGAGGGGGAGTGTTTTTGTGTGTGTGAGAGAGGGGAGTGTGTGTGTGTGAGAGAGGGGAGTGTGTGTGAAAGAGAGTGGCGTGTGTGTGTGTGTGTGTGAGAGAGGGGAGTGTGTGTGTGTGTGTGTCTGTGTGTGTGAGAGAGAGAGGGGAACGTGTGTGTGAGAGGGGAGTGTGTGTGTGTGTGTGTGAGAGAGAGGGGAGTGTATGTGTGAGAGAGGGGAGTGTGTGTGTGTGTGAGAGGGGAGTGTGTGTGTGTGAGAGAGAGGGGAGTGTGTGTGTGTGTGTGTGTGAGAGAGGGGAGTGTGTGTGTGTGAGAGAGAGGGGATTGTGTGGGTGTGTGTGTGTGTGAGAGAGAGAGAGGCGAGCATGTGAGTGAGTGAGGGGAGTGTGTGTGTGAGAGAGGGGAGTGTGTGTGTGTGGGAGCGAGGGAGTATGTGTGTATGTGTTTGTGTGTGTGAGAGAGGGGAGTGTGTTTGTGTGTGTGTGTGTGAGAGAGAGGGAGTGTGTGTGTGTATATGTGTGAGAGAGGGGTGTGTGTGTGTGTGTGTGTGTGTGTGTGTGAGAGAGAGGGGAGTGTGTTTGTGTGTGTGTGTGTGTGAGAGAGAGGGAGTGTGTGTGTGTGTGTGCGTGTGTGTGAGAAGAGAGGGGAGTGTGTTTGTGTGTGTGTGTGTGTGAGAGAGAGGGAGTGTGTGTGTGTGTGTGTGAGACAGAGGGGTGTGTGTGTGAGAGAGAGAGGGGAACATGTGTGTGAGAGAGGGGAGTGTGTGTGTATGTGTGTGTGTGTGTTTGTGTTTGTGAGAGAGGGGAGTGTGTGTGTGAGAAAGAGAGGGGGAGTGTGTGGGTGTGAGAGAGAGTGTCTGTGTGTCTGTGTGTGTGTGTGTGTGAGTGTGAGAAAGGGGTGAGTGTGTGTGTGTGTGTGAGAGAAGGGGAGTGCGGTGTGTGTGTGAGAGAGAGAGAGGAGTGTGTGTGTGTGAGAGAGAGAGGGTGCATGTGTGTGTGTGTGTGTGTGAGAGAAGGGGAGTGCGGTGTGTGTGAGAGAGAAGGGGAGTGTGGTGTGTGTGAGAGAGAGAGGGTGCATGTGTGTGTGAGAGAGAGAGGGTGCATGTGTGTGTGTGAGTGTGTGTGTGAGAGAGGGGGAGTGTGTGTGAGTGAGAGAAGGGGAGTGTGTGTGTGTGAGAGAGGGGGAGTGTGAGTGTGTGTGTGTGAGAGAAGGGGAGTGTGTGTGTGAGAGAGGGGGAGTGTGAGTGTGTGAGAGAGAGAGGGTGCATGTGTGTGTGAGAGAGAGAGGGTGCATGTGTGTGTGAGTGTGTGTGTGAGAGAGAAGGGGAGTGTGTGTGTGTGAGAGAAGGGGAGTGTGAGTGTGTGTGTGTGAGAGAAGGGGAGTGTGAGTGTGTGTGTGTGAGAGAAGGGGAGTGTGAGTGTGTGTGTGTGAGAGAGAGGGAGTGTGTGTGTGTGAGAGAAGGGGAGTGTGTGTGTGAGAGAGAGGGGGAGTGTGAGTGTGTGTGTGAGAGAGAGGGGGAGTGTGTGTGTGAGAGAGGGGGAGTGGGAGTGTGTGTGTGAGAGGGGGAGTGTGTGTGTGTGAGAGAGAGGGTATGTGTGTGTGTGAGTGAGAGAGGGGGAGTGTGAGTGTGTGTGTGTGAGAGGGGGAGTGTGTGTGTGAGAGAGAAGGGGAGAGTGTGTGTGTGAGAGAGGGGGAGTGTGAGTGTGTGTGTGTGAGTAAAGGGGTGTGTGTGTGTGTGAGAGAGGGGGAGTGTGTGTGAGTGAGAGAAGGGGAGTGTGTGTGTGTGAGAGAGGGGGAGTGTGAGTGTGTGTGTGTGAGAGAAGGGGAGTGTGTGTGTGAGAGAGGGGGAGTGTGAGTGTGTGAGAGAGAGAGGGTGCATGTGTGTGTGAGAGAGAGAGGGTGCATGTGTGTGTGAGTGTGTGTGTGAGAGAGAAGGGGAGTGTGTCTGTGTGAGAGAGGGGGAGTGCGTGTGCGTGAAAGGGAGGAGGGAGTGTGCGTGTGTGTGAGAGAGAGTGTGTATATGTGGGAGAGAGGGGTGTGTGTGTGTGTGTGTGTGTGACAGAGGGTGAGTGTGTGTGTGTGAGAGAGAGGGGAGTGTGACTGTGTTTGTGAGAGAGGGGGTGTGTTTGTGTGTGTGTGAGAGAGGGGAGTGTGACTGTGTGTGAGAGAGAGCGGGTGTGTGTCTGTGTGAGAGAGGGGGAGTGTGTGTGCGTGAAAGGGAGGAGGGAGTGTGTGTGTGTGAGAGAGTGTGTATATGTGGGAGAGAGGGGAGTGTGTGTGTGTGTGAGAGAGAGGGGAGTATGTGTGTGTGTGTGTGAGCGAGGGGGAGTGTGTGTGTGTGTGTGTGAGAGAGAGGGGAGTGTGTGTGTGTGTGTGTGAGAGAGAGAGAGAGGTGAGTGTGTGTGTGTGAGAGAGAGGGGGAGTGTGTATGTGTGTGTGTGAGAGAGACAGGGGAGTGTGTGTGTGTGAGAGAGAGGGGAGTGTGACTGTGTGTGTGAGAGAGGGGGAGTGTTTTTGTGTGTGTGAGAGAGGGGAGTGTGTGTGTGTGAGAGAGAGAGGGGAGTGTGTGTATGTGTTTGTGACAGAGAGGGGAGTGTGTGTGTGTGTGTGAGAGAGAGAGAGGGGAGTGTGACAGTGTGTGTGAGAGAGGGGGAGTGTTTGTGTGTGTGTGAGAGAGGGGAGTGTGTGTGTGCGTGCGAGAGAGTGTCTGTGTGTGTGAGAGAGGGGGGAGTGTGACTGTGTGTGTGAGAGAGGGGGAGTGTTTTTGTGTGTGTGAGAGAGGGGAGTGTGTGTGTGTGAGAGAGGGGAGTGTGTGTGAAAGAGAGTGGCGTGTGTGTGTGTGTGTGTGTGTGTGTGAGAGAGGGGAGTGTGTGTGTGTGTGTGTCTGTGTGTGTGAGAGAGAGAGGGGAACGTGTGTGTGAGAGGGGAGTGTGTGTGTGTGTGTGAGAGAGAGGGGAGTGTGTGTGTGTGAGAGAGGGGAGTGTGTGTGTGTGAGAGAGGGGAGTGTGTGTGTGTGAGAGAGGGGAGTGTGTGTGTGTGTGTGAGAGAGGGGAGTGTGTGTGTGTGAGAGAGAGGGGAGTGTGTGTGTGTGTGTGTGTGTGAGAGAGGGGAGTGTGTGTGTGTGAGAGAGAGGAGAGTGTGTGGGTGTGTGTGTGTGTGAGAGTGAGAGAGGCGAGCATGTGTGTGAGTGAGGGGAGTGTGTGTGTGAGAGAGGGGAGTGTGTGTGTGTGAGAGCGAGGGAGTATGTATGTGTGTGTTTGTGTGTGTGAGAGAGGGGAGTGTGTTTGTGTGTGTGTGTGAGAGAGAGAGGGAGTGTGTGTGTGTATATGTGTGAGAGAGGGGTGTGTGTGTGTGTGTGTGTGTGTGTGAGAGAGGGGAGTGTGTTTGTGTGTGTGTGTGTGTGTGAGAGAGAGGGAGTGTGTGTGTGTGTGTGTGTGAGACAGAGGGGTGTGTGTGTGAGAGAGAGAGGGGAACATGTGTGTGAGAGAGGGGAGTGTGTGTGTATGTGTGTGTGTGTGTTTGTGTTTGTGAGAGAGGGGAGTGTGTGTGTGAGAAAGAGAGGGGGAGTGTGTGGTGTGAGAGAGAGTGTCTGTGTGTCTGTGTGTGTGTGTGTGTGAGTGTGAGAAAGGGGTGAGTGTGTGTGTGTGTGTGAGAGAAGGGGAGTGCGGTGTGTGTGTGAGAGAGAGAGAGGAGTGTGTGTGTGTGAGAGAGAGAGGGTGCATGTGTGTGTGTGTGTGTGAGAGAAGGGGAGTGCAGTGTGTGTGAGAGAGAAGGGGAGTGTGGTGTGTGTGAGAGAGAGAGGGTGCATGTGTGTGTGAGAGAGAGAGGGTGCATGTGTGTGTGAGTGTGTGTGTGAGAGAGAAGGGGAGTGTGAGTGTGTGTGTGTGAGAGAAGGGGAGTGTGTGTGTGAGAGAGGGGGAGTGTGAGTGTGTGAGAGAGAGAGGGTGCATGTGTGTGTGAGAGAGAGAGGGTGCATGTGTGTGTGAGTGTGTGTGTGAGAGAGAAGGGGAGTGTGTGTGAGTGAGAGAAGGGGAGTGTGTGTGTGTGAGAGAGGGGGAGTGTGAGTGTGTGTGTGTGAGAGAAGGGGAGTGTGTGTGTGAGAGAGGGGGAGTGTGAGTGTGTGAGAGAGAGAGGGTGCATGTGTGTGTGAGTGTGTGTGTGAGAGAGAAGGGGAGTGTGTGTGAGTGAGAGAAGGGGAGTGTGTGTGTGTGAGAGAAGGGGAGTGTGAGTGTGTGTGTGAGAGAAGGGGAGTGTGTGTGTGTGTGAGAGAGGGGGCTGTGTGTGTGAGAGAAGGGGAGTGTGAGTGTGTGTGTATGAGAGAGGGGGAGTGTGTGTGAGTGAGAGAAGGGGAGTGTGTGTGTGTGAGAGAGGGGGAGTGTGAGTGTGTGAGTGTGAGAGAAGGGGAGTGTGTGTGTGAGAGAGGGGGAGTGTGAGTGTGTGAGAGAGAGAGGGGGCATGTGTGTGTGAGAGAGAGAGGGTGCATGTGTGTGTGAGTGTGTGTGTGAGAGAGAAGGGGAGTGTGTGTGTGTGAGAGGGGGAGTGTGTGTGTGAGAGAAGGGGAGTGTGAGTGTGTGTGTGTGAGAGAGGGGGAGTGTGTGTGTGTGAGAGAGGGGGAGTGTGAGTGTGTGTGTGAGAGAGTAGGGGAGTGTGTGTGTGAGAGAGGGGGAGTGTGTGTGTGTGAGAGAAGGGGAGTGTGTGTGTGAGAGAGAGGGGGAGTGTGAGTGTGTGTGTGAGAGAGAAGGGGAGTGTGTGTGTGTGAGAGGGGGAGTGTGTGTGTGTGAGAGAAGGGGAGTGTGTGTGTGTGAGAGAGGGGGAGTGTGAGTGTGTGTGTGTGAGAGAGGGGGAGTGTGTGTGTGTGAGAGAGGGGGAGTGTGTGTGTGTGAGAGAGGGGGAGTGTGAGTGTGTGTGTGTGAGAGAAGGGGAGTGTGTGTGTGAGAGAGGGGGAGTGTGAGTGTGTGAGAGAGAGAGGGTGCATGTGTGTGTGATAGAGAGAGGGTGCATGTGTGTGTGAGTGTGTGTGTGAGAGAGAAGGGGAGTGTGTCTGTGTGAGAGAGGGGGAGTGTGTGTGCGTGAAAGGGAGGAGGGAGTGTGTGTGTGTGTGAGAGAGAGTGTGTATATGTGGGAGAGAGGGGTGTGTGTGTGTGTGTGTGAGTGACAGAGGGTGAGTGTGTGTGTGTGAGAGAGAGGGGAGTGTGACTGTGTTTGTGAGAGAGGGGGTGTGTTTGTGTGTGTGTGAGAGAGAGGGGAGTATGTGTGTGTGTGTGTGAGCGAGGGGGAGTGTGTGTGTGTGTGTGTGAGAGAGAGGGGAGTGTGTGTGTGTGTGTGAGAGAGAGAGAGAGGGGAGTGTGTGTGTGTGAGAGAGAGGGGGAGTGTGTATGTGTGTGTGTGAGAGAGACAGGGGAGTGTGTGTGTGTGAGAGAGAGGGGAGTGTGACTGTGTTTGTGAGAGAGGGGGAGTGTTTGTGTGTGTGTGAGAGAGGGGAATGTGTGTGTGTGTGAGAGAGAGGGGAGTGTGTGTGTGTGTGTGAGAGAGAGGGGAGTGTGACAGTGTGTGTGAGAGAGGGGGAGTGTGTGTGTGTGTGAGAGAGAGGGGAGTGTGTGTGTGTGAGAGAGAGAGGGGAGTGTGTGTATGTGTGTGTGACAGAGAGGGGAGTGTGTGTGTGTGTGTGTGAGAGAGAGAGGGGAGTGTGACAGTGTGTGTGAGAGAGGGGGAGTGTTTGTGTGTGTGTGAGAGAGGGGAGTGTGTGAGTGCGTGCGAGAGAGTGTCTGTGTGTGTGAGAGAGGGGGGAGTGTGACTGTGTGTGTGAGAGAGGGGGAGTGTTTTTGTGTGTGTGAGAGAGGGGAGTGTGTGTGTGTGAGAGAGGGGAGTGTGTGTGAAAGAGTGTGGCGTGTGTGTGTGTGTGTGTGTGAGAGAGGGGAGTGTGTGTGTGTGTGTGTCTGTGTGTGTGAGAGAGAGAGGGGAACGTGTGTGTGAGAGGGGAGTGTGTGTGTGTGAGAGAGAGGGGAGTGTATGTGTGAGAGAGGGGAGTGTGTGTGTGTGAGAGAGGGGAGTGTGTGTGTGTGAGAGAGAGGGGAGTGTGTGTGTGTGTGTGTGTGTGAGAGAGGGGAGTGTGTGTGTGTGAGAGAGAGGGGAGTGTGTGGGTGTGTGTATGTGTGAGAGAGAGAGAGGCGAGCATGTGTGTGAGTGAGGGGAGTGTGTGTGTGAGAGAGGGGAGTGTCTGTGTGTGAGAGCGAGGGAGTATGTGTGTATGTGTTTGTGTGTGTGAGAGAGGGGAGTGTGTTTGTGTGTGTGTGTGTGAGAGAGAGGGAGTGTGTGTGTATATAAGTGTGAGAGAGGGGTGTGTGTGTGTGTGTGTGTGAGAGAGAGGGGAGTGTGTTTGTGTGTGTGTGTGTGTGTGTGAGAGAGAGGGAGTGTGTGTGTGTGTGCGTGTGTGTGAGAAGAGTGGGGAGTGTGTTTGTGTGTGTGTGTGTGTGTGTGAGAGAGAGGGAGTGTGTGTGTGTGTGTGTGTGTGAGACAGAGGAGTGTGTGTGTGAGAGAGAGAGGGGAACATGTGTGTGAGAGAGGGGAGTGTGTGTGTATGTGTGTGTGTGTTTTTGTGTTTGTGAGAGAGGGGAGTGTGTGTATGAGAAAGAGAGGGGGAGTGTGTGGGTGTGAGAGAGAGTGTCTGTGTGTCTGTGTGTGTGTGTGTGTGAGTGTGAGAAAGGGGTGAGTGCGTGTGTGTGTGTGTGAGAGAAGGGGAGTGCGGTGTGTGTGTGAGAGAGAGAGAGGAGTGTGTGTGTGTGAGAGAGAGAGGGTGCATGTGTGTGTGTGTGAGAGAAGGGGAGTGCGGTGTGTGTGAGAGAGAAGGGGAGTGTGGTGTGTGTGATTGAGAGAGGGTGCATGTGTGTGAGTGTGTGTGTGAGAGAGGGGGAGTGTGTGTGAGTGAGAGAAGGGGAGTGTGTGTGTGTGAGAGAGGGGGAGTGTGAGTGTGTGTGTGTGAGAGAAGGGGAGTGTGTGTGTGAGAGAGGGGGAGTGTGAGTGTATGAGAGAGAGGGTGCATGTGTGTGTGAGAGAGAGAGGGTGCATGTGTGTGTGAGTGTGTGTGTGAGAGAGAAGGGGAGTGTGTGTGAGTGAGAGAAGGGGAGTGTGTGTGTGTGAGAGAAGGGGAGTGTGAGTGTGTGTGTGTGAGAGAAGGGGAGTGTGAGTGTGTGTGTGAGAGAGAGGGAGTGTGTGTGTGTGAGAGAAGGGGAGTGTGAGTGTGTGTGTGAGAGAGGGGGAGTGTGTGTGTGTGAGAAAAGGGGAGTGTGTTTGTGTGAGAGAGGGGGAGTGTGAGTGTGTGTGTGTGGGAGAAGGGGAGTGTGTGTGTGAGAGAGGGGGAGTGTGAGTGTGTGAGAGAGAGAGGGGGCATGTGTGTGTGAGAGAGGGGGAGTGTTTTTGTGTGTGTGAGAGAGGGGAGTGTGTGTGTGTGAGAGAGGGGAGTGTGTGTGAAAGAGTGTGGCGTGTGTGTGTGTGTGTGTGTGAGAGAGGGGAGTGTGTGTGTGTGTGTGTCTGTGTGTGTGAGAGAGAGAGGGGAACGTGTGTGTGAGAGGGGAGTGTGTGTGTGTGAGAGAGAGGGGAGTGTATGTGTGAGAGAGGGGAGTGTGTGTGTGTGAGAGAGGGGAGTGTGTGTGTGTGAGAGAGAGGGGAGTGTGTGTGTGTGTGTGTGTGTGAGAGAGGGGAGTGTGTGTGTGTGAGAGAGAGGGGAGTGTGTGGGTGTGTGTATGTGTGAGAGAGAGAGAGGCGAGCATGTGTGTGAGTGAGGGGAGTGTGTGTGTGAGAGAGGGGAGTGTGTGTGTGTGAGAGCGAGGGAGTATGTGTGTATGTGTTTGTGTGTGTGAGAGAGGGGAGTGTGTTTGTGTGTGTGTGTGTGAGAGAGAGGGAGTGTGTGTGTATATAAGTGTGAGAGAGGGGTGTGTGTGTGTGTGTGTGTGAGAGAGAGGGGAGTGTGTTTGTGTGTGTGTGTGTGTGAGAGAGAGGGAGTGTGTGTGTGTGTGCGTGTGTGTGAGAAGAGTGGGGAGTGTGTTTGTGTGTGTGTGTGTGTGTGTGAGAGAGAGGGAGTGTGTGTGTGTGTGTGTGTGTGAGACAGAGGAGTGTGTGTGTGAGAGAGAGAGGGGAACATGTGTGTGAGAGAGGGGAGTGTGTGTGTATGTGTGTGTGTGTTTTTGTGTTTGTGAGAGAGGGGAGTGTGTGTATGAGAAAGAGAGGGGGAGTGTGTGGGTGTGAGAGAGAGTGTCTGTGTGTCTGTGTGTGTGTGTGTGTGAGTGTGAGAAAGGGGTGAGTGCGTGTGTGTGTGTGTGAGAGAAGGGGAGTGCGGTGTGTGTGTGTGAGAGAGAGAGAGGAGTGTGTGTGTGTGAGAGAGAGAGGGTGCATGTGTGTGTGTGTGAGAGAAGGGGAGTGCGGTGTGTGTGAGAGAGAAGGGGAGTGTGGTGTGTGTGATTGAGAGAGGGTGCATGTGTGTGAGTGTGTGTGTGAGAGAGGGGGAGTGTGTGTGAGTGAGAGAAGGGGAGTGTGTGTGTGTGAGAGAGGGGGAGTGTGAGTGTGTGTGTGTGAGAGAAGGGGAGTGTGTGTGTGAGAGAGGGGGAGTGTGAGTGTATGAGAGAGAGGGTGCATGTGTGTGTGAGAGAGAGAGGGTGCATGTGTGTGTGAGTGTGTGTGTGAGAGAGAAGGGGAGTGTGTGTGAGTGAGAGAAGGGGAGTGTGTGTGTGTGAGAGAGGGGGAGTGTGTGTGTGTGTGTGTGAGAGAGGGGGAGTGTGAGTGTGTGAGAGAGAGAGGGTGCATGTGTGTGTGAGAGAGAGAGGGTGCATGTGTGTGTGTGTGTGTGAGAGAGAGAAGGGGAGTGTGTGTGAGTGAGAGAAGGGGAGTGTGTGTGTGAGAGAGAAGGGGAGTGTGAGTGTGTGTGTGTGAGAGAAGGGGAGTGTGAGTGTGTGTGTGAGAGAGGGGGCTGTGTGTGTGAGAGAAGGGGAGTGTGAGTGTGTGTGTGTGAGAGAGGGGGAGTGTGTGTGTGTGAGAGAAGGGGAGTGTGTGTGTGAGAGAGAGGGGGAGTGTGAGTGTGTGTGTGAGAGAGAGGGGGAGAGTGTGTGTGAGAGAGGGGGAGTGGGAGTGTGTATGTGTGAGAGGGGGAGTGTGTGTGTGTGAGAGAGAGGGTATGTGTGTGTGTGTGTGAGAGAGGGGGAGAGTGAGTGTGTGTGTGAGAGGGGGAGTGTGTGTGTGTGAGAGAAGGGGAGTGTGGGTGTGTGAGTAGGGGAGTGTGTGTGTGTGAGAGAGAGGGTATGTGTGTGTGTGAGTGAGAGAGGGGTAGTGTGAGTGTGTGTGTGTGAGAGGGGGAGTGTGTGTGTGTGAGAGAAGGGGAGTGTGTGTGTGTGAGAGAGGGGGAGTGCGAGTGTGTGTGTGAGAGAGGGGGAGTGTGTGTGTGAGAGAGAAGGGGAGTGTGTGTATGTGTGTGAGAGGGGGAGTGTGTGTGTGTGAGAGAAGTGGAGTGTGTGTGTGAGAGAGAGGGGGAGTGTGTGTGCGAGAGAGGAGGAGTGTGTGTATGTGAGAGAAGGAGAGTGTGTGTGTGTGAGAGAAGGGGAGTGTGTGTGTGAGAGAGAAGGGGAGTGTGTGTGTGTGAGAGAAGGGGAGTGTGTGTGTGAGTGAGAGGGGGTGTGTGAGTGTGTGTGTGAGAGAGAGGGGGAGTGTGTGTGTGTGAGAGAAGTGCAGTGTGTGTGTGAGAGAGAGGGGGAGTGTGTGTGTGAGAGAGAGGGGGAGTGTGTGTGTGAGAGAGAGGGGGAGTTTGTGTGTGTGAGAGAAGGGGAGTGTGTGTGTGTGAGAGGGGGGAGTGTGAGTGTGTGTGTGAGAGAGAGGGGGAGTGTGTGTGTGAGAGGGGGTGAGTATGTGTATGAGAGAGAGGGGGAGGGTGAGTGTGTGTGTGAGAGAGAGGGGGAGTGTGTGTTTGTGTGACAGGGTGGGAGTGTGTGTATAAGAGAGAGGGTGAGGGTGAGTGTGTGTGTGAGAGAGAGGGGGAGTGTGTGTGTGTGAAAGAGAGAATGTGTGTGTGTGTGTGAGAGAGAGGGGGAGAGTGTGTGTGTGAGAGAGGTGGAGTGTGTGTGTATGTGTGTGTTTGTGAGAGAGGGGAGTGTGTCTGTGTGTATGAGTGAGAAGGAGTGTGTGTGTGTGAGAGAGGGTATGTGTGTGTGTGTGAGAAGGGGAGTGTTTGTGTGTGTTCGGGAGAGAGGGAGTGTGTATGTGTGAGAGAGAGGGTATGTGTGTGTGTGTGTGAGAAGGGGTGTGTGTGTGTGTGAGAGAGGGTATGTGTGTGTGTGTGTGTGTGAGAAGGGGTGTGTGTGTGTGTGTTTGTGTGTGGGGGGTGTGTGTGTGTATATGTGTGTGTGAGAGGCGGATTGTGTGGGAGAGGGGGTGTGTGTGTGTGTGTGTGTGAGAAGGGAAGTGTGTGTGTATGTGAGGGGGGTAGTGTGTGTGTGCGTTGGAGGGAGGGAATGTGTGTGTGTGTGTGTGTGTGTGTGTGAAGGGAAGTGTGTGTGTGTGTGAGAGGGGGAGTATGTGTGCGTGTGTGTGAGAAGGAGTATGTGTGTGTGAGAGAGGGGGAGTGTGTGTGTGTGAGAGAGGGGGAGTGTGAGTGTGTGTGTGTGAGAGAGGGGGAGTGTGTGTGTGTGAGAGAGAGGGGAGTGTGTGTGTGTTTGTGTGACAGAGGGTGAGTGTGTGCGTGTGAGAGAGGGGGAGTGTGTGTGTGAGTGAAGGGGAGTGTGTGTGTGAGAGAGGGGGAGTGTGAGTGTGTGAGAGAGGGGGAGTGTGCGTATGTAAAAGGGAGGAGGGAGTGTGTGTGTGTGAGAGAGAGAGTGTGTGTGTGTGTGGGAGAGAGGGTAGTGTGTGTGTGTGTGAGAGAGAAGGGGAGTGTGTGTGTGTGTGTGAGAGAGAGGGGGAGTGTGTGTGTGTGTGAGAGAGGGGAATGTGTGTGTGTGTGTGTGAGAGAGGGTGTGTGTGTGTGTGTGTGTGTGTGTGAGAGAGGGGTGTGTGTGTGTCTGTGTGAGAGAGGGGTGAGTGTGTGTGTGTGTGAGAGAGGGGTGAGTGTGTGTGTGTGTGTGTGTGTGTGTGTGTGTGTGTGAGAGGGGGAGTGTGTGTGTGTATGTGTGAGAAAGGGGAATGTATGTGTGTGTGTGAGAGAGTGTGTGTGTGTGTGGGTGTGTGTGAGAGAGAGGGGTGAGAGTGTGTGTGTGTGTGTGAGAGAGGGGTGAGAGTGTGTGTGTGTGTGTTAGAGAGGGGTGAGTGTGTGTGTGTGTGTGTGTGTGAGAGAGTGGGAGTGTGTGTGTGAGAGAGGGGGAGTGTGTGTGCGTGAAAGAGGAGGGAGTGTGTGTGTGTGAGAGAGAGGGGTGTGTGTGTGTGTGTGTGAGACAGAGGGTGAGTGTGTGCGTGTGAGAGAGGGGGAGTGTGTGTGTGTGAGAGAAGGGGAGTGTGTGTGTGAGAGAGGGGGAGTGTGAGTGTGTGAGAGAGGGGGAGTGTGTGTATGTGAAAGGGAGGAGGGAGTGTGTGTGTGAGAGAGAGAGTGTGTGTGTGTGGGAGAGAGGGTAGTGTGTGTGTGGGAGAGAGAAGGGGAGTGTGTGTGTGTGTGTGTGTGAGAGAGAGGGGGAGTGTGTGTGAGAGAGAGGGGGAGTGTGTGTGTGTGTGAGAGAGGGGAATGTGTGTATGTGTGTGAGAGAGGGTGTGTGTGTGTGTGTGTGTGAGAGAGGGGTGTGTGTGTGTGTCTGTGTGAGAGAGTGGTGAGTGTGTGTGTGTGTGTGTGAGAGAGGGGTGAGTGTGTGTGTGTGTGTGTGTGTGTGTGAGAGAGGGGGAGTGTTAGTGGGTGTGTGTGAGAGAGAGGGGTGAGAGTGTGTGTGTGTGAGAGAGGGGTGAGTGTGTGTGTGTTTGTGAGAGAGTGGGAGTGTATGTGTGTGAGAGAGGGGGAGTGTGTGTGCGTGAAAGAGGAGGGAGTGTGTGTGTGAGAGAGAGTGTGTGTGTGTGTGTGAGAGAGAGAGGGGAGTGTGTGTGTGTGTGTGTGAGAGAGAGGGGAGTGTGTGTGTGTGTGTGAGAGAGAAGGGGAGGGCGGTGTGTGTATGTGGGAGACCGGGTATGTGTTTGTGTGAGAAGGGGAGTGTGTGTGTGTGTGTGTGTGTGAGAGAGAGAGAAGAGTGTGTGGGTGTGAGAGAGAAGGGGAGTGTGGTGTGTGTGTGAGGGGGGAGTGTGTGTGTGTGTGAGAGTGGGGAGTGTGTGTGTGTTTGAGAGAGACAGTGTGTGTGTATGGGAGAGAGGGTATGTGTGTGTGTGTGTGTGTGTGTGAGAAGGGGGGAGTGTGTGTGTGTGTGTGAGAGGGGGGAATGTGTGTGTGTGAGAGGGGGGAGTATGTGTGTGTGGGAGAGGGTGAGTGTGTGTGTGCGGAAGAGGATGAATGTGTGTGAATGTGGGAGAGGGTGAGTGAGTGTGTATGTGTAGGAGAGGGTGTGTGTGTGTGTGAGTATGTGGGAGAGGGTGTGTGAGTGTGTGTGTGGGAGAGGGTGAGTGAGTGTGTGTGTGGGAGAGGCTAGTGAGTGAGTGTGTGTGCGGGAGAGGGTGAGTGTGTGTGGGGGAGAGGGTGATTGAGTTTGTGGGCGGGAGAGGGTGAGTGTGTGTGTGTGTGAGAGGGTGAGTGTGTGTGTGTGCGGGAGAGGGTGAGTGTGTGTGTGGGGGAGAGGGTGAGTGAGTGTATGTGTCTGGGAGAGGGTGAGTGTGTGTGTGGGAGAGGGTGAGTGAGTGTGTGTGGGAGAGGGTGAGTGTGTTTGTGTGGGAGAGGGTGAGTGAGTGTGTGTGTGGGAGAGGGTGAGAGTGTGTGTGTTTGGGAGAGGGTGAGTGAGTATGTGGGAGAGGGTGAGTGTGTGGGAGAGGGTGAGTGAGTGTGCGTGAAAGAGGAGGAAGTGTGTGTGTGAGAGAGAGAGTGTGTGTGTGTGTGTGTGTGAGAGAGGGGTGAATGTGTGTGTGTGAGAGAGAGAGAGGGTGCAAGTGTGTGTGTGTGTGTGTGTGTGAGAAGGGGAGTGTGTGTGTGTGTGTGTGTGTGTGAGAGAGAGGGAGTGTGTGTGTGTGAGAGAGAGGGGAGTGTGTGTGTGTGAGAGAGGGGGTGTGTGTGTGAGAGAGAGGGGGAGTGTGTGTGTGTGAGAGGGGGGAGTGTGGGTGCGTGAAAGGGAGGAGGGAGTTTGTGTGTGTGAGAGAGTGTGTGTGTGTGGGAGAGAGGGGAGTGTGTGTGTGTGTGAGAGAGGGGAATGTGTGTGTGTGTGTGAGAGAGGGGGGAGTGTGTGTGTGTGTGTGAGAGAGGGTGTGTGTGTTTGTGTGTGTGTGAGAGAGAGGGGTGAGTGTGTGTGTGTGTGTGTGAGAGAGGGTTGAGTGTGTGTGTGTGTGAGAGAGGGGTGTGTGTGTGTGTGTGAGAGAGAGGGGGAGTGTGTGTGTGTGTGTGAGAGAGGGGAATGTGTGTGTGTGTGTGAGTGTGTGTGCGTGTGTGTGTGTTTGAGAGAGGGTGTGTGTGTGTGTGAGAGAGGGGTGAGTGTGTGTGTGTGTGTGTGTGAGAGAGGGGTGAGTGTGTGTGTGTGTGTGTGTGCGTGTGAGAGAGAGTGGGAGTGTGTGTGTGTGAGAGAGGGGGAGTGTGTGTGCATGAAAGAGGAGGGAGTGTGTGTGTGTGAGAGAGAGTGCGTGTGTGAGAGAGAGGGGTGAGTGTGTTTGTGTGTGAGAGAGAGGGGAGTGTGTGTGTGTGTATGTGAGAGAGAGGGGAGTGTGTGTGTGTGTGTGTGTGAGAGAAAGGGGATTGCGGTGTGTGTGGGAGAGAGGGGAGTGTGTGTGTGTGTGAGAGAGAGGGAGTGTGTGTGTGTGGGAGAGAGGGTATGTGTGTGTGAGAGAGAGGGAGTGTGTGTGTGTTTGTGTGTGTGAGAAGGGGATTGTGTTTGTGTGGGAGGGGGAGTGTGTGTGTGTGTGTGTGTGTGAGAAGGAGAGTGTGTGTGTGTGTGTGAGAGTGGGGAGTGCATGTGTGTGAGAGAGAGACAGTGTGTGTGTGTGGGAGAGACGGTATGTGTATGTGTGTGTGTGAGAAGGGGAGTGTGTGTTTGTGTGTGTGTGTGTGTGTGAGAGGGGGGAGTGTGTGTTTGTGTGTGAGGGGGGCTGTGTGTGTGTGGGAGGGGGTGAGTGAGTCTGTGTGGAAGAGGGTGAGTGTGTGTGTGGGAGAGGGTGAGTGAGCGTGTGTGTGGGAGAGGGTGAGTGAGTGTGTGTGTGGGAGAGGGTGAGTGAGTGTGTGTGTGGGAGAGGGTTAGTGATTGTGTGTGTGGGAGAGGTTGAGTGTGTGTGTGGGAGAGGGTGACAGTGTGTGTGTGGGAGAGGGTGAGTGTGTGTGTGTGGGAGAGGGTGAGTGTGTGTGTGTGGGAGAGGGTGAGTGAGTGTGTGGGAGAGGGTGAGTGAGTGAGTGTGGGAGAGGGTGAGTGAGTTTGTATGTGGGAGAGGGTGAGTGAGTGTGTATGTGGGAGAGGGTGAGTGAGTTAGTGTTTGGGAGAGGGTGAGTGAGTGTGTGTGTGGGAGAGGGTGAGTGAGTGTGTGTGTGGGAGAGGGTTAGTGATTGTGTGTGTGGGAGAGGTTGAGTGTGTGTGTGGGAGAGGGTGACAGTGTGTGTGTGGGAGAGGGTGAGTGTGTGTGTGTGGGAGAGGGTGAGTGTGTGTGTGTGGGAGAGGGTGAGTGAGTGTGTGGGAGAGGGTGAGTGAGTGAGTGTGTGGGAGAGGCTAGTGAGTGTGTGGGAGAGGGTGAGTGTGTGTGTGGGAGAAGGTGAGTGTGTGTGTGAAAGAGAGAATGTGTGTGTGTGTGAGAGAGAGGGGGAGAGTGTGTGTGTGGGAGTGGGTGAGTGTGTGTGTGTGGGAGAGGCTAGTGAGTGTGTGTGTGTGGGAGAGATTGAGGGTGTGTGTGTTTGGGAGAAGGTGAGTGATTATGTGTGTGGGAGAGGGTGAGTGAGTATGTGGGAGAGGGTGAGTGTGTGGGAGAGGGTGAGTGAGTGTGCGTGAAAGAGGAGGGAGTGTGTGTGGGTGAGAGAGAGAGAGTGTGTGTGTGTGTGAGAGAGAGGGGAGTGTGTATGTGTGTCTGTGGGAGAGAGGGTATTTGTGTGTGTGTGTGTGTGGGAGAGTGGGTGTGTTTGTGTGTGAGAGAGAAGGAGTGTGTGTATGCGAGAGAGGGTATGTGTGTGTGTGTGTGTGAGAAGGGGAGTGTGTGTGTGTGTGAGAAGGGGAGTGTGTGTGTGAGTGTGTGTGAGAAGGGGAGTGAGTGTGTGTGTGTGAGAGAGAGGGTATGTGTGTGCGTGTGTGTGTGTGAGAAGGGGAGTGTGCATGTGTGTGAGTCTGTGTGTGAGAAGGGGACTGTGTGTGCGTGTGTAAGAAGGGGAGTGTGTGTGTGTGTGAGAAGGGGAGTGAGTGTGTTTGTGTGTGAGAGAGTGGGAGTGTGTGTGTGTGGGAGAGTGGGTGTGTGTGTGTGTGTGTGTGAGAAGGGGAGTGTGTGTGTGTGTGTGTGTGAGAGAGAGGGAGTGTGTGTGTGTGTGTGGGAGAGAGGGTATGTGTGTGTGTGTGTGTGAGAAGGGGAGTGTGCATGTGTGTGAGTCTGTGTGTGAGAAGGGGACTGTGTGTGCGTGTGTAAGAAGGGGAGTGTGTGTGTGTGTGAGAAGGGGAGTGAGTGTGTTTGTGTGTGAGAGAGTGGGAGTGTGTGTGTGTGGGAGAGTGGGTGTGTGTGTGTGTGTGTGAGAAGGGGAGTGTGTGTGTGTGTGTGTGAGAGAGAGAGGGAGTGTGTGTGTGTGTGTGGGAGAGAGGGTATGTGTGTGTGTGTATGTGTGTGTGAGAAGGGGAGTGTGTGTGTGTGTGTGAGAAGGGGAGTGTGTGTGTGTGTGTGTGTGAGAAGGGGAGTGTGTGTGTGTGTGAGAGGGAGTGTGTGTGCTTGAGAGAGAGGGAGAGTGTGTATGTGTGTGTGTGAGAGGGGAGTGTGTGTGTGTGAGAGAGGGAGTGTGTGTGTGTGAGTCTGTGTGAGAGAGGGGAGTGTGTGTGTGTGAGAGAGGGAATGTGTGTTTGTGTGTATGTGTGTGTGTGAGAGAGGAGTGTGTGTGTGAGAGAGAGGGGAGTGTGTGTGTGTGAGAGAAGGGGAGTGTGTGTGTGTGTGAGAGAGGGGGAGTGTGAGTGTGTGTGTTTGAGAGAGGGGGAGTGTGTGTGAGAGAGGGGGAGTGTGAGTGTGTGTGTTTGAGAGAGGGGGAGTGTGTGTGTGTGAGAGAGGGGGAGTGTGTGTGTGTGAAAGAGGGGGAGTGTGTGTGTGTGTGTGAGAGAGGGGGAGTGCGGTGTGTGTGTGTGAGAGAGAGAGGGTGCATGTTTGTGTGTGTGTGTGTGTGTGTGAGAGAGAGAAGGGGAGTGCGGTGTGTGTGAGAGAGAGAGGGGAGTGTGTGTATGTGTGTGAGAGAGGGGAGTGTGTGTGTGTGTGTCAATGAGAGAGAGGGAGTGTGTGTGTGTGTGTGTGTGTGAGAAGGGGAGTGTGTGTTTGTGAGAGAGGGAGTGTGTATGTGTGTGAGAGAGGGAGTGTGTGTGTGTGTGTGAGAGAGGGTATGTGTGTGTGTGTGGGGGGGGCATGTGTGTGTATGTGTGTGTGTGAGAGGGGGAGTGTGCGTGTGTGTGTGTGTATGGGGGCGTGTGTGTGTATGTGTGTGTGAGAGAGAGGGGTGTGTGTGTCTGTGAGAGAGAGGGAGTGTGTGTGTATGAGAGAGGGAATGTGTGTTTGTGTGTATGTGTATGAGAAGGGGAGTGTGTGTGTGTGTGAGAAGGGGAGTGTGTGTGTGTGAGAGGGGGAGTTACTGTGTGTGTGTGTGTGAGAGAGAGTGTGTGTGTGTGAGAGAGGGAATGTGTGTTTGTGTGTGTGTGTGAGAGTGGAGTCTGTGTGTGTGAGAGAGGGGAGTGTGTGTGTGTGTGTGTGTGTGTGAGAGAGAAGGGAGTGTGTGTGTGTGAGAGAGGGAATGTGTGTTTGTGTGTCTGTGTGTGTGTGTGCGAGAGAGGAGTGTGTGTGTCTGAGAGAGGGGAGTGTGTATGTGTGAGAGAAGGGGAGTGTGTGTGTGTGAGAGAAGTGGAGTGTGAGTGTGTGTGTGGGAGAGGGGGAGGGTGTGTGTGTGAGAGAGGGGGAGTGTGAGTGTGTGAGAGAGGGGGAGTGTGTGTGTGTGTGAGAGAGGGGGAGTGTGAGTGTGTGTGTGAGAGAGCGGGAGTGTGTGTGTGTGAGAGAGGGGAGTGTGTGTGTGTGTGTGTGTGCCTGTGTGTGTGTGTGTGAGGTGGAGTGTGTGTGTGTAAGAGAAGGGGAGTGTGTGTGTGTGAGAGAGGGGGAGTGTGTGTGAGAGAAGGGGAGTGCGTGTGTGTGAGAGAGGGGGAGTGTGTGTGAGAGAAGGGGAGTGTGTGTGTGAGAGAGGGGGAGTGTGTGTGTGAGAGAGGGGGAGTGTGAGTGTGTGTGTGTGAGAGAGGGGGATGTGTGTGTGTGAGAGAAGGGGAGTGTGTGTGTGTGAGAGAGGGGGAGTGTGTGTGTGAGAGAGAGTGGGAGTGTGTGTGAGAGAAGGGGAGTGTGTGTGAGAGAAAGGGAGTGTGTGTGTGTATGAGAGAGGGGGTGTGTGTGTGAGAGAGGGGGAGTGTGAGTGTGTGTGCGAGAGAGGGAGAGTGTGTGTGTGTGCGCGAGGGAGAGTGTGAGTGTGTGTTTGTGAGAGAGGGGAGGGTGTGTGCGTGAGAGAAAGGGGTGAGTGTGTGTGTGTGTGAGAGAAGGGGAGTGTGTGTGTGTGTGGGAGAGAGGGAGTGTTTGTGTGTGTGAGAGAGGGTATGTGTGTGTGTGTGTGTGGGGTGTGTGTGTATGTGTGTTTGTGAGAGGGGGATTGTGTGTGTGTGTGTATGTATGGGGGCGTGTGTGTGTATGTGTGTCTGTGAGAGGGGGGAGTGTGTGTGAGAGGGTCTGTGTGTGTGTGTGTGTGCGTGTGTGTGAGAGAGGGAGTGTGTGTGTGTGTGAGAAGGGGAGTGTGTGCGTGTGTGAGAAGGGGAGTGTGTGTGTGTGAGAAGGGGAGTGTGTGTGTGTGAAAGGGGGAGTATGTGTGTGTGTGTGAGAGGGAGTGTGTGTGTGTGTGTGCGTGAGAGAGAAGGGAGTGTGTGTGTGTGAGAGAGGGGAGTGTGTGTGTGAGAGAGGGAATGTGTGTTTGTGTGTCTGTGTGTGTGTGGGAGAGAGGAGTGTGTGTGTGTGTGAGAGAAGGGAGTGTGTGTGTTTGTGTGTGAGAGGGGAGTGGGTGTGTGTGAGAGAGGGAGTGTGTGTGTGTGCGTGAGAGAGAAGGGATTGTGTGTGTGTGAGAGAGGGGAGTGTGTGTGTGAGAGAGGGAATGTGTGTTTGTGTGTCTGTGTGTGTGTGGGAGAGAGGAGTGTGTGTGTGAGAGAGGGGAGTGTGTGTGTGAGAGAAGGGGAGTGTGTGTGTGTGTGAGAGAGGTGGAGTGTGATGTGTGAATGAGAGATGGGAGTGTGTGTGTGTGAGAGAAGGGGATTGTGTGTGTGTGTGAGAGAGGTGGAGTGTGAGTGTGTGTGTGAAAGAGGGAAGTGTGTGTGTGTGAGAGAAGGGGAGTGTGTGTGTGTGTGAGAGAGGTGGAGTGTGAGTGTGTGTGTGAGAGATGGGAGTGTGTGTGTGTGAGAGAAGGGGATTGTGTGTGTGTGTGAGAGAGGGGGAGTGTGAGTGTGTGTGTGAAAGAGGGGAGTGTGTGTGTGTGAGAGAAGGGGAGTGTGTGTGTGTGTGAGAGAGGTGGAGTGTGAGTGTGTGTGTGAAAGAGGGGAAGTGTGTGTGTGTGAGATAGGGGGAGTGTGAGTTTGTGTGTTTGAGAGAGGGGGAGTGTGAGTGTGTGTGTGAGAGAGGGGAGGGTGTGTGCGTGAGAGAAAGGGGTGAGTGTGTGTGTGTGTGAGAGAGGGGGAGTGCGGTGTATGTGTGGGAGAGAGAGAGGGTGCATGTGTGTTTGTGTGTGAGAGAGGGGAGTGTGTGTGTGTGTTTGTATGAGAGAGAGGGAGTGTGTTTGTATGTGTGAGAAAGGTAGTGTTTGTGTGTGTGGGAGAGAGGGAGTGTGTGTTTGTGAGAGAAGGGAAGTGTGTGTGTGTGAGAGAGGGGGAGTGTGAGTGTGTTTGTGAGAGAGGGGGAGTGTATGTGTGAGAGAGGGGGAGTGTGAGTGTGTGTTTGTGAGAGAGGGGAGGGTGTGTGTGTGAGAAAGGGGTGTGTGTGGGAGAGAGATGTGTGTGTGTGAGAGAAGGGAAGTGTGTGTGTGTGAGAGAGGGGGAGTGTGAGTGCGTGTGTGAGAGAGGGGAGTGTGTGTGTGTGAGAGAAGGGGAGTGCAGTGTGTGTGTGTGAGAGAGAGAGGGTGCATGTGTGTGTGTGTGTGTGTGTGAGAGAAGGGGAGGGCAGTGTGGGTGTGAGAGAGAGGGGAGTGTGTGTACGTGTGTGAGAGAGGGGAGTGTGTGTGTGTGTGTGAGAAGGGGAGTTTGTGTGTGTGTGTGGTAGAGAGGGAGTGTGTGTGTGTGTTTGTGTGAGAAGGGGAGTGTGTGTGTGTGTGAGAGAGAGGGTATGTGTGTGTGTCTGTGTGAGAAGGGGAGCGTGTGTAGGGGAGCGTGTGTGTGTGGGGGGGGGGGTTGCATGTGTGTGTGTGTGAGAGGGGGGAGTGTGTGTGAGAGGGTGTGTGTGTGTGTGTGTGAGTGAGAAGGGAAGTATGTGTGTGTGTGTGTGAGAAGGGGAGTGTGTGTGTGTGTGTGAGAATGGGAGTGTGTGTGTGTGTGTGTGAGAGAGGGAGTGTGTGTGTGTGAGAGAGAGGGAGTGTGTGTGTGTGTGTGTGTGTGTGAGCGGAGTGTGTGTGTGTGTGTGTGAGTGAGAAGGGAGTGTGTGTGTGTGATAGAGGGGAGTGTCTGTGTGTGAGAGAGGAAATGTGTGTTTGTGTGTGTTTGTGTGTGTGTGTGTGGGAGAGACGAGTGTGTGTGTGTGAGAGAGGGGGAGTGTGTGTGAGAGAGAGAGAGGGGACTGTGTGTGTGTGTGAGAGAGGGGGAGTGTGTGTGTGTGAGAGAGGCAGAGTGTGTGTGTGTGTGTAAGAGAAGGGGAGTGTGTGTGTGTGAGAGAGGGGGAGTGTGAGTGTGTGTGTGAGAGAGGGGAGTGTGTGTGTGAGTGTGTGTTTTTGAGAGTGGGGAGGCTGTGTGCGTGAGAGAAAGGGGTGAGTGTGTGTGTGTGTGTGTGTGAGAGAAGGGGAGTGCGGTGTGTGTGTGTGAGAGAGAGAGGGTGCATGTTTGTGTGTGTGTGTGTGTGTGTGTGTGTGAGAGAGAAGGGGAGTGCGGTGTGTGTGAGAGAGAGAGGGGAGTGTGTGTATGTGTGTGAGAGAGGGGAGCGTGTGTGTGTGTGTATGAGAGAGAGGGAGTGTGTGTGTGTGTGTGTGAGAAGGGGAGTGTGTGTTGTGAGAGAGGGAGTGTGTATGTGTGTGAGAGAGGGAATGTGTGTGTGTGTGTGTGAGAGAGGGTATGTGTGTGTGTGTGGGGGGGGGGCATGTGTGTGTATGTGTGTGTGTGAGAGGGGGAGTGTGCGTGTGTGTGTGTGTATGGGGGCGTGTGTGTGTATGTGTGTGTGAGAGAGAGGGGTGTGTGTGTCTGTGTGAGAGAGAGGGAGTGTGTGTGTATGAGAGAGGGAAAGTGTGTTTGTGTGTGTGTGAGAAGGGGAGTGTGTGTGTGTGTGTGAGAAGGGGAGTGTGTGTGTGTGAGAGGGGGAGTTACTGTGTGTGTGTGTGTGAGAGGGAGTGTGTGTGTGTGAGAGAGAGAGAGTGTGTGTGTGTGAGAGAGGGAATGTGTGTTTGTGTGTGTGTGTGTGAGAGGGGAGTCTGTGTGTGTGTGAGAGAGGGGAGTGTGTGTGTGTGTGTGCGTGAGAGAGAAGGGAGTGTGTGTGTGTGAGAGCGGGGAGTGTGTGTGTGTGAGAGAGGGAATGTGTGTTTGTGTGTCTGTGTGTGTGTGTGGGAGAGAGGAGTGTGTGTGTCTGAGAGAGGGGAGTGTGTGTGTGTGAGAGAAGGGGAGTGTGTGTGTGTGAGAGAAGTGGAGTGTGAGTGTGTGTGTGGGAGAGGGGGAGGGTGTGTGTGTGAGAGAGGGGGAGTGTGAGTGTGTGAGAGAGGGGGAGTGTGTGTGTGTGTGAGAGAGGGGGAGTGTGAGTGTGTGTGTGAGAGAGGGGGATTGTGTGTGTGTGAGAGAGGGGGAGTGTGTGTGTGTGTGAGAGAGGGGGAGTGTGAGTGTGTGTGTGAGAGAGCGGGAGTGTGTGTGTGTGAGAGAGGGGAGTGTGTGTGTGTGCGTGTGTGTGTGTGTGAGGTGGAGTGTGTGTGTGTAAGAGAGGGGGAGTGTGTGTGTGTGAGAGAGGGGGAGTGTGTCTGAGAGAAGGGGAGTGTGTGTGTGTGAGAGAGGGGGAGTGTGTGTGAGAGAAGGGGAGTGTGTGTGTGAGAGAGGGGGAGTGTGTGTGTGAGAGAGGGGGAGTGTGAGTGTGTGTGTGTGAGAGAGGGGGATGTGTGTGTGTGAGAGAAGGGGAGTGTGTGTGTGTGAGAGAGGGGGAGTGTGTGTGTGAGAGAGAGGGGGAGTGTGTGTGAGAGAAGGGGAGTGTGTGTGAGAGAAGGGGAGTGTGTGTGTGTGTGAGAGAGGGGGAGTGTGTGTGAGAGAGGGGGAGTGTGAGTGTGTGTGTGAGAGAGGGAGAGTGTGTGTGTGTGAGCGAGGGAGAGTGTTAGTGTGTGTTTGTGAGAGAGGGGAGGGTGTGTGCGTGAGAGAAAGGGGTGAGTGTGTGTGTGTGAGAGAGAAGGGGAATGCGGTGTGTGTGTGTCAGAGAGAGGGAGTGTGTGTGTGTGTGTGTGCGAGAAGGGGAGTGTGTGTGTGTGTATGAGAGAGAGGGAGTTTGTGTGTGTGTGTGTGCAAGAAGGGGAGTGTGTGTGTGTGGGAGAGAGGGAGTGTTTGTGTGTGTGAGAGAGGGTATGTGTGTGTGTGTGTGTGTGGGGTGTGTGTGTATGTGTGTGTGTGAGAGGGGGATTGTGTGTGTGTGTGTATGTATGGGGGCGTGTGTGTGTATGTGTGTCTGTGAGAGGGGGGAGTGTGTGTGAGAGGGTCTGTGTGTGTATGTGTGTGTGCGTGTGTGTGAGAGAGGGAGTGTGTGTGTGTGTGAGAAGGGGAGTGTGTGTGTGTGTGTGAGAAGGGGAGTTTGTGTGTGTGAGAAGGGGAGTGTGTGTGTGTGAGAGGGGGAGTATGTGTGTGTGTGTGTGAGAGGGAGTGTGTGTGTGTGCGTGAGAGAGAAGGGAGTGTGTGTGTGTGTGAGAGAGGGGAGTGTGCGTGTGAGAGAGGGAATGTGTGTTTGTGTGTCTGTGTGTGTGTGGGAGAGAGGAGTGTGTGTGTGTGAGAGAAGGGAGTGTGTGTGTGTGTGTGAGAGGGGAGTGTGTGTGTGTGAGAGAGGGAGTGTGTGTGTGTGTGTGTGTGTGAGAGAGAGAAGGGATTGTGTGTGTGTGAGAGAGGGGAGTGTGTGTGTGAGAGAGGGAATGTGTGTTTGTGTGTCTGTGTGTGTGTGGGAAAGAGGATTGTGTGTGTGTGTGTAAGAAGGGGAGTGTGTGTGTGAGAGGGGGAGTATGTGTGTGTGTGTGTGAGAGGGAGTGTGTGTGTGTGTGTGTGCGTGAGAGAGAAGGGAGTGTGTGGGTGTGAGAGAGGGGAGTGTGTGTGTGTGAGAGAAGGGAGTGTGTGTGTGTGTGTGTGAGAGGGGAGTGTGTGTGTGTGAGAGAAGGGGAGTGTGTGTGTGTGTGAGAGAGGTGGAGTGTGAGTGTGTGTGTGAGAGATGGGAGTGTGTGTGTGTGAGAGAAGGGGATTGTGTGTGTGTGTGAGAGAGGTGGAGTGTGAGTGTGTGTGTGAAAGAGGGGAGTGTGTGTGTGTGTGTGAGAGAGGTGGAGTGTGAGTGTGTGTGTGAAAGAGGGGAAGTGTGTGTGTGTGAGATAGGGGGAGTGTGAGTTTGTGTGTTTGAGAGAGGGGGAGTGTGAGTGTGTGTGTGAGAGAGGGGAGGGTTTGTGCGTGAGAGATAGGAGTGAGTGTGTGTGTGTGTGAGAGAAGGGGAGTGCGGTGTATGTGTGGGAGAGAGAGAGGGTGCATGTGTGTGTGTGTGTGAGAGAGAGAGGAGTGTGTGTATGTGTGTGAGAGAGGGGAGTGTGTGTGTGTGTTTGTATGAGAGAGAGGGAGTGTGTTTGTATGTGTGAGAAAGGTAGTGTTTGTGTGTGTGGGAGAGAGGGAGTGTGTGTGTGTGAGAGAAGGGAAGTGTGTGTGTGTGAGAGAGGGGGAGTGTGAGTGTGTGTGTGAGAGAGGGGGAGTGTGTGCGTGTGAGAGAGGGGGAGTGTGAGTGTGTGTGTGAGAGAGGGGGAGTGTGTGTGTGAGAGAGGGGGAGTGTGAGTGTGTGTTTGTGAGAGAGTGGAGGGTGTGTGCGTGAGAAAGGGGTGTGTGTGGGAGAGAGATGTGTGTGTGTGAGAGAAGGTAAGTGTGTGTGTGTGAGAGAAGGGGAGTGCGGTGTGTGTGTGTGAGGGAGAGAGGGTGCATGTGTGTGTGTGTGTGTGTGTGTGTGAGAGAAGGGGAGGGCGGTGTGTGTGTGAGAGAGAGGGGAGTGTGTACGTGTGTGAGAGAGGGGAGTGTGTGTGTGTGTGTGTGTGAGAAGGGGAGTTTGTGTGTGTGTGGTAGAGAGGGAGTGTGTGTGTGTGTTTGTGTGAGAAGGGGAGTGTGTGTGTGTGTGAGAGAGAGGGTATGTGTGTGTGTCTGTGTGAGAAGGGGAGCGTGTGTAGGGGAGCGTGTGTGTGTGTGTGGGGGGGGTTGCATGTGTGTGTGTGTGAGAGGGGGGAGTGTGTGTGAGAGGGTGTGTGTGTGTGTGTGTGTGTGTGTGTGAGTGAGAAGGGAAGTATGTGTGTGTGTGTGTGAGAAGGGGAGTGTGTGTGTGTGTGTGTGAGAATGGGAGTGTGTGTGTGTGTGTGAGAGGGAGTGTGTGTGTGTGAGAGAGAGTGAGTGTGTGTGTGTGTGTGTGTGTGTGTGTGAGTGAGAAGGGAGTGTGTGTGTGTGATAGAGGGGAGTGTCTGTGTGTGAGAGAGGAAATGTGTGTTTGTGTGTGTTTGTTTGTTTGTGTGTGTGTGGTAGAGAGGAGTGTGTGTGTGTGAGAGAGGGGGAGTGTGAGTGTGTGTGTTTGAGAGAGGGGGAGTGTGTGTGAGAGAGAGAGAGGGGACTGTGTGTGTGTGTGTGAGAGAGGGGGAGTGTGTGTGTGAGAGAGGGGGAATGTGAGTGTGTGTGTGAGAGAGAGGGGGAGTGTGCATGTGTGAGAGAAGGGGAGTGTGTGTGTGAGAGAGAGTGAGTGTGTGTGTGAGAGAGAGGGGGAGTGTGTGTGTGTGAGAGAGGGGGTGTGTGTGTGTGTGAGAGGGGTAGTGTGAGTGTGTGTGTGAGAGAGGGGGAGTGTGTGTGTGTGTGTTAGAGAGGGGGAGTGTGTGTGTGTAAGAGAGGGGGAGTGTGAGTGTGTGTGTGAGAAGGGGAGCGTGTGTGCATGTGTGTGTGTGTGTGGGGGGGCGTGTGTGTGTATGTGTGTGTGTGTGAGAGGGGGAGTGTGTGTGTGTGTGTGTGAGAAGGGAAGTGTGTGCGTGTATGTGAGGGGGGTAGTGTGTGTGCGTTGGAGGGAGGGAAGGTGTGTGTGTGTGTGTGTGTGTGTGTGAGAAGGGAAGTGTGTGTGTGTGTGTTTGTGAGAAGGGGAGTGTGTGTGTGTGTGTGTGAGAAGGGGAGTGTGTGTGTGTGTGTGTGTGGGAGAGAGGGTGTGTGTGTGTGTGTATGTGTGAAAGAGAGGGAGTGTGTGTGTGTGTGTGTGTGTGGGAGAGAGGGTGTGTGTGTGTGTACGAGTGAGAGAGAGGGAGTGTGTGTGTGTGTGAGAAGGGGAGTGTGTGTGTGTGTGTGTGAGAGAGGGAGTGTGTGTGTATGTGTGGGAGAGAGGGTATGTGTGTGTGTGTGTGCGTGTGAGAGAAAGGGTGTGTGTGTGTGAGAGAGGGGGAGTATGTGTGTGTGAGTGTGAGAGGGAGTGTGTGTGTTTGAGAGAGACGGAGTGTGTGCGTGTGTGTGTGAGAGGGGAGTGTGTGTGTGTGAGAGAGGGAGTGTGTGTGTCTGTGGGAGAGAGGAGTGTGTGTGTGTGAGAGAGGGGAAGTTTGAGCGTTTGTGTGAGAGAGGAGGAGTGTGTGTGTGTGAGAGAAGGGGAGTGTGTGTGTGTGAGAGAGGGGGAGTGTAAGTGTGTGTGTGAGAGAGGGGGAGGGTGTGTGAGAGAGGGGGAGTGTGAGTGTGTGTGTTTAAGATAGGGGGAGTGTGTGTGTGTGAGAGAGAGGGGACTGTGTGTGTGTGTGTGTGTGTGTGTGTGTGTGTGAGAGAGGGGGAGCGTGAGTGTGTGTGTGTGTGAGAGAGGGGGAGTGTGTGTTTGTGAGAGAGCGGGATTGTGAGTGTGTGTGTGAGAGAGGGGGAGTGTGTGTGTGTGTGTGTGTGAAAGGGGGAGTGTGTTTGTGTAAGAGAAGGGGAGTGTGTGTGTGAGAGAGAGGGGGAATGTGTGTGTGTGAGAGAGGAGGAGTGTGAGTGTGTGTGTGAGAAGAGGAGAGTGTGTGCATGTGTGTGTGTGTGAGGGGGGTAGTGTGTGTGCGTTGGAGGGAGGGAATGTGTGTGTGTGTGTGTGTGTGTGTGTGTGTGAGAAGGGAAGTGTGTGTGTTTATGTGTGAGAAGGGGAGTGTGTTTGGTTGAGGGGGGAGTATGTGTGTATGTGTGTTAGAGGGAGTATGTGATTGTGAGAGAGAGGGAGTGTGTGTGTGTGTGTGTGTGTTTGTGAGAAGGGAGTGTGTGTGTGTGAGAGAGGGGAGTGTGTGTGTGTGTGAGAGAGGGTGTGAATGTGTGTGTGTGTGTGAGAGTGGGGGGTGAGTGTGTGTGAGAGAGGGGAGGTGTGTGTGTGAGAGAGGGTGTGTGTGTGTGTGTGTGAGAGGGAGTGTGTGTGTGTGTGTGGTGTGTGTGAGAGAGGAGGAGTGTGTGTGTGTGAAGGAGAGGGGAGTGTGTGTGTGTGAGAGAGGGGGTGTGTGTGAGAGAGAGAGGGGAGTGGTGTGTGTGTGAGAGGGGGGAGTGTGGGTGCGTGAAAGGGAGGAGGGAGTTTGTGTGTGTGAGAGAGTGTGTGTGTGTGGGAGAGAGGGGAGTGTGTGTGTGTGTGAGAGAGGGGAATGTGTGTGTGTGTGTGAGAGAGGGGGGAGTGTGTGTGTGTGTGTGAGAGAGGGTGTGTGTGTGTGTGTGGTGTGTGAGAGAGGGGTGAGTGTGTGTGTGTGTGTGTGAGAGAGGGTTGAGTGGTTGTGTGTGAGAGAGGGGTGTGTGTGTGTGTGTGAGAGAGAGGGGGAGTGTGTGTGTGTGTGTGTGAGAGAGGGGAATGTGTGTGTGTGTGTGAGTGTGTGTGCGTGTGTGTGTGTTTGAGAGAGGGTTTGTGTGTGTGTGAGAGAGGGGTGAGTGTGTGTGTGTGTGTGTGTGTGAGAGAGGGGTGAGTGTGTGTGTGTGTGTGTGTTCGTGTGAGAGAGAGTGGGAGTGTGTGTGTGTGAGAGAGGGGGAGTGTGTGTGCATGAAAGAGGAGGGAGTGTGTGTGTGTGAGAGAGAGTGCGTGTGTGAGAGAGAGGGGTGAGTGTGTTTGTGTGTGAGAGAGAGGGGAGTGTGTGTGTGTGTATGTGAGAGAGAGGGGAGTGTGTGTGTGTGTGTGTGTGTGAGAGAAAGGGGATTGCGGTGTGTGTGGGAGAGAGGGGAGTGTGTGTGTGTGTGAGAGAGAGTATGGAGGTGTGTGTGTGGGAGAGAGGGTATGTGTGTGTGAGAGAGAGGGAGTGTGTGAGTGTGTGTGTGTGTGAGAAGGGGATTGTGTTTGTGTGGGAGGGGGAGTGTGTGTGTGTGTGTGTGTGTGAGAAGGAGAGTGTGTGTGTGTGTGAGAGTGGGGAGTGCATGTGTGTGAGAGAGAGACAGTGTGTGTGTGTGGGAGAGACGGTATGTGTATGTGTGTGTGTGAGAAGGGGAGTGTGTGTTTGTGTGTGTGTGTGTGTGTGTGAGAGGGGGGAGTGTGTGTTTGTGTGTGAGGGGGGCTGTGTGTGTGTGGGAGGGGGTGAGTGAGTCTGTGTGGAAGAGGGTGAGTGTGTGTGTGGGAGAGGGTGAGTGAGCGTGTGTGTGGGAGAGGGTGAGTGAGTGTGTGTGTGGGAGAGGGTGAGTGTGTGTGTGTGTGGGAGAGGGTTAGTGATTGTGTGTGGGAGAGGTTGAGTGTGTGTGTGGGAGAGGGTGACAGTGTGTGTGTGGGAGAGGGTGAGTGTGTGTGTGTGGGAGAGGGTGAGTGTGTGTGTGTGGGAGAGGGTGAGTGAGTGTGTGGGAGAGGGTGAGTGAGTGAGTGTGGGAGAGGGTGAGTGAGTTTGTATGTGGGAGAGGGTGAGTGAGTGTGTATGTGGGAGAGGGTGAGTGAGTTAGTGTTTGGGAGAGGGTGAGTGAGTGTGTGTGTGGGAGAGGATGAGTGAGTGTGTATGTGGGAGAGGGTTAGTGATTGTGTGTGTGGGAGAGGTTGAGTGTGTGTGTGGGAGAGGGTGACAGTGTGTGTGTGGGAGAGGGTGAGTGTGTGTGTGTGGGAGAGGGTGAGTGTGTGTGTGTGGGAGAGGGTGAGTGAGTGTGTGGAGAGGGTGAGTGAGTGAGTGTGAGGGAGAGGCTAGTGAGTGTGTGGGAGAGGGTGAGTGTGTGTGTGTGGAGAAGGTGAGTGTGTGTGTGAAAGAGAGAATGTGTGTGTGTGTGAGAGAGAGGGGGAAGAGTGTGTGTGAGGGAGTGGGTGAGTGTGTGTGTGTGGGAGAGGCTAGTGAGTGTGTGTTTTGTGTGGAGAGATGAGGGTGTGTGTGTTTGGGAGAAGGTGAGTGATTATGTGTGTGGGAGAGGGTGAGTGAGTATGTGGGAGAGGGTGAGTGTGTGGGAGAGGGTGAGTGAGTGTGCGTGAAAGAGGAGGGAGTGTGTGTGGGTGAGAGAGAGAGTGTGTGTGTGTGTGTGAGAGAGAGGGGAGTGTGTTATGTGTGTCTGTGGGAGAGAGGGTATTTGTTGTGTGTGTGTGTGTGGGAGAGTGGGTGTGTTTGTGTGTGAGAGAGAAGGAGTGTGTGTATGCGAGAGAGGGTATGTGTGTGTGTGTGTGTGAGAAGGGGAGTGTGTGTGTGAGTGTGTGTGAGAAGGGGAGTGAGTGTGTGTGTGTGAGAGAGAGGGTATGTGTGTGCGTGTGTGTGTGTGAGAAGGGGAGTGTGCATGTGTGTGAGTCTGTGTGTGAGAAGGGGACTGTGTGTGCGTGTGTAAGAAGGGGAGTGTGTGTGTGTGATGCGAAGGGGAGTGAGTGTGTTTGTGTGTGAGAGAGTGGGAGTGTGTGTGTGTGGGAGAGTGGGTGTGTGTGTGTGTGTGTGTGAGAAGGGGAGTGTGTGTGTGTGTGTGTGTGAGAGAGAGGGAGTGTGTGTGTGTGTGGGAGAGAGGGTATGTGTGTGTGTGTGTGTGTGAGAAGGGGAGTGTGCATGTGTGTGAGTCTGTGTGTGAGAAGGGGACTGTGTGTGCCTGTGTAAGAAGGGGAGTGTGTGTGTGTGTGAGAAGGGGAGTGAGTGTGTTTGTGTGTGAGAGAGTGGGAGTGTGTGTGTGTGGGAGAGTGGGTGTGTGTGTGTGTGTGTGAGAAGGGGAGTGTGTGTGTGTGTGTGTGAGAGAGAGAGGGAGTGTGTGTGTGTGAGTGAGAGAGAGGGGTATGTGTGTGTGTGTGTGAGAGTGTGAGAAGGGGAGTGTGTGTGTGTGTGTGAGAAGGGGAGTGTGTGTGTGTGTGTGTGTGAGAAGGGGAGTGTGTGTGTGTGTGAGAGGGAGTGTGTGTGCTTGAGAGAGAGGGAGAGTGTGTATGTGTGTGTGTGAGAGGGGAGTGTGTGTGTGTGAGAGAGGGAGTGTGTGTGTGTGTCTGTGTGAGAGAGGGGAGTGTGTGTGTGTGAGAGAGGGAATGTGTGTTTGTTTGTATGTGTGTGTGTGAGAGAGGAGTGTGTGTGTGAGAGAGAGGGGAGTGTGTGTGTGTGAGAGAAGGGGAGTGTGTGTGTGTGAGAGAGGGGGAGTGTGAGTGTGTGTGTTTGAGAGAGGGGGGAGTGTGTGTGAGAGAGGGGAGAGTGTGTGTGTGTGTTTGAGAGAGGGGGAGTGTGTGTGTGTGAGAGAGGGGGAGTGTGTGTGTGTGAAAGAGGGGGGAGTGTGTGTGTGTGTGTGAGAGAGGGGGAGTGCGGTGTGTGTGTGTGAGAGGAGAGAGGGTGCATGTTTGTGTGTGTGTGTGTGTGTGTGAGAGAGAGAAGGGGAGTGCGGTGTGTGTGAGAGAGAGAGGGGAGTGTGTGTATGTGTGTGAGAGAGGGGAGTGTGTGTGTGTGTGTCAATGAGAGAGAGGGAGTGTGTGTGTGTGTGTGTGTGTGAGAAGGGGAGTGTGTGTTTGTGAGAGAGGGAGTGTGTATGTGTGTGAGAGAGGGAGTGTGTGTGTGTGTGTGAGAGAGGGTATGTGTGTGTGTGTGGGGGGGGCATGTGTGTGTATGTGTGTGTGTGAGAGGGGGAGTGTGCGTGTGTGTGTGTGTATGGGGGCGTGTGTGTGTATGTGTGTGTGAGAGAGAGGGGTGTGTGTGTCTGTGAGAGAGAGGGAGTGTGTGTGTATGAGAGAGGGAATGTGTGTTTGTGTGTATGTGTATGAGAAGGGGAGTGTGTGTGTGTGTGAGAAGGGGAGTGTGTGTGTGTGAGAGGGGGAGTTACTGTGTGTGTGTGTGTGAGAGAGAGTGTGTGTGTGTGAGAGAGGGAATGTGTGTTTGTGTGTGTGTGTGAGAGTGGAGTCTGTGTGTGTGAGAGAGGGGAGTGTGTGTGTGTGTGTGTGTGTGTGAGAGAGAAGGGAGTGTGTGTGTGTGAGAGAGGGAATGTGTGTTTGTGTGTCTGTGTGTGTGTGTGGGAGAGAGGAGTGTGTGTGTCTGAGAGAGGGGAGTGTGTGTGTGTGAGAGAAGGGGAGTGTGTGTGTGTGAGAGAAGTGGAGTGTGAGTGTGTGTGTGGGAGAGGGGGAGGGTGTGTGTGTGAGAGAGGGGGAGTGTGAGTGTGTGAGAGAGGGGGAGTGTGTGTGTGTGAGAGAGAGGGGGAGTGTGAGTGTGTGTGTGAGAGAGCGGGAGTGTGTGTGTGTGAGAGAGGGGAGTGTGTGTGTGTGTGTGTGTGCCTGTGTGTGTGTGTGTGAGGTGGAGTGTGTGTGTGTTTAAGAGAAGGGGAGTGTGTGTGTGTGAGAGAGGGGGAGTGTGTGTGAGAGAAGGGGAGTGCGTGTGTGTGAGAGAGGGGGAGTGTGTGTGAGAGAAGGGGAGTGTGTGTGTGAGAGAGGGGGAGTGTGTGTGTGGAGGGGGAGTTTGTGTGTCTGTGTGTGAGAGGAGGGGGATGTGTGTGTGTGTGAGAAGGGAGGTGTGTGTGTGTGAAGCGAGGGGGGAGTGTGTGTGTGAGAGAGAGTGGGAGTGGTGTGTGAGAGAAGGGGAGTGTGTGTGAGAGAAGGGAGTGTGTGTGTGTATGAGGGAGGGGGTGTGTGTGTGAGAGAGGGGGAGTGTGAGTGTGTGTGCGAGAGAGGGAGAGTGTGTGTGTGTGCGCGAGGGAGAGTGTGAGTGTGTGTTTGTGAGAGAGGGGAGGGTGTGTGCGTGAGAGAAAGGGGTGAGTGTGTGTGTGTGTGGGAGAGAGGGAGTGTTTGTGTGTGTGAGAGAGGGTATGTGTGTGTGTGTGTGTGGGGTGTGTGTGTATGTGTGTTTGTGAGAGGGGGATTGTGTGTGTGTGTGTATGTATGGGGGCGTGTGTGTGTATGTGTGTCTGTGAGAGGGGGGAGTGTGTGTGAGAGGGTCTGTGTGTGTGTGTGTGTGCGTGTGTGTGAGAGAGGGAGTGTGTGTGTGTGTGAGAAGGGGAGTGTGTGCGTGTGTGAGAAGGGAGTGTGTGTGTGTGAGAAGGGGAGTGTGTGTGTGTGGAAAGGGGGAGTATGTGTGTGTGTGTGAGAGGGAGTGTGTGTGTGTGTGTGCGAGAGAGAGAGGGGAGTGTGTGTGTGTGAGAGAGGGGAGTGTGTGTGTGAGAGAGGGGAATGTGTGTTTGTGTGTCTGTGTGTGGTGGTGGGAGAGAGGAGTGTGTGTGTGTGTGAGAGAAGGGAGTGTGTGTGTTTGTGTGTGAGAGGGGGAGTGGTGTGTGTGAGAGAGGGAGTGTGTGTGTGTGCGTGAGAGAGAAGGGAGTGTGTGTGTGTGAGAGAGGGAATGTGTGTTTGTGTGTCTGTGTGTGTGTGGGAGAGAGGAGTGTGTGTGTGAGAGAGGGGAGTGTGTGTGTGAGAGAAGGGGAGTGTGTGTGTGTGTGAGAGAGGTGGAGTGTGATGTGTGAATGAGAGATGGGAGTGTGTGTGTGTGAGAGAAGGGGATTGTGTGTGTGTGTGAGAGAGGTGGAGTGTGAGTGTGTGTGTGAAAGAGGGAAGTGTGTGTGTGTGAGAGAAGGGGAGTGTGTGTGTGTGTGTGAGAGAGGTGGAGTGTGAGTGTGTGTGTGAGAGATGGGTGTGTGTGTGTGTGAGAGAAGGGGATTGTGTGTGTGTGTGAGAGAGGGGGAGTGTGAGTGTGTGTGTGAAAGAGGGGAGTGTGTGTGTGTGAGAGAAGGGGAGTGTGTGTGTGTGTGAGAGAGGTGGAGTGTGAGTGTGTGTGTGAAAGAGGGGAAGTGTGTGTGTGTGAGATAGGGGGGAGTGTGAGTTTGTGTGTTTGAGAGAGGGGGAGTGTGAGTGTGTGTGTGAGAGAGGGGAGGGTGTGTGCGTGAGAGAAACGGGGTGAGTGTGTGTGTGTGTTGAGAGAGGGGGAGTGCGGTGTACTGTGTGGGAGAGAGAGAGGGTGCATGTGTGTTTGTGTGTGAGAGAGGGAGTGTGTGTGTGTGTTTGTATGAGAGAGAGGGAGTGTGTTTGTATGTGTGAGAAAGGTAGTGTTTGTGTGTGTGGGAGAGAGGGAGAGTGTGTGTTGTGAGAGAAGGGAAGTGTGTGTGTGTGAGAGAGGGGGAGTGTGAGGGGTGTGTTTGTGAGAGAGGGGGAGTGTATGTGTGAGAGAGGGGGGAGTGTGAGTGTGTGTTTGTGAGAGAGGGGAGGGTGTGTGTGTGACGAAAGGGGTGTGTGTGGGCGAGAGAGATGTGTGTGTGTGAGAGAAGGGAAGTGTGTGTGTGTGAGAGAGGGGGAGTGTGAGGTTGCGTGTGTGCGAGAGGGGAGTGTGAGTGTGTGAGAGAAGGGGAGTGCAGTGTGTGTGTGTGAGAGAGAGAGGGTGCATGTGTGTGTGAGTGTGTGTGTGAGAGAAGGGGAGGGCAGTGTGGGTGTGAGAGAGAGGGGAGTGTGTGTACGTGTGTGAGAGAGGGGAGTGTGTGTGTGTGTGTGGAGAAGGGGAGTTTGTGCTGTGTGTGTGGTAGGAGGGGAGTGTGTGTGTGTGTGTTTGTGTGAGAAGGGGAGTGTGTGTGTGTTGTGAGAGAGAGGGTATGTGTGTGTGTCTGTGTGAGAAAGGGGAGCGTGTGTAGGGGAGCGTTGTGTGTGTGGTGTGGGGGGGGGTTGCATGTGTGTGTGTGTGAGAGGGGAGGGAGTGTGTGTGAGAGGGTGTGTGTGTGTGTGTGTGAGTGAGAAGGGAAGTATGTGTGTGTGTGTGTGAGAAGGGGAGTGTGTGTGTGTGTGTGAGAATGGGAGTGTGTGTGTGTGTGTGTGTGAGAGAGGGAGTGTGTGTGTGTGAGAGAGAGGGAGTGTGTGTGTGTGTGTGTGTGTGTGTGAGCGGAGTGTGTGCGTGTGTGTGTGAGTGAGAAGGGAGTGTGTGTGTGTGATAGAGGGGAGTGTCTGTGTGTGAGAGAGGCAATGTTGGTTTGTGTGGTTTGGTGTGTGGTGTGTGTGGGAGAGACGATTGTGTGTGTGTGAGAGAGGGGGAGTGTGTGTGAGAGAGAGAGTGGGGACTGTGTGTGGTGTTGTGAGAGAGGGGGAGTGTGTGTGTGTGAGAGAGGCCGAGAGTGTGATGTGTGTGATGTAAGGAAGGGGAGTGTGTGTGTGTGAGAGCGGGGGAGTGTGAGTGTGTGTGTGAGAGAGGGGGCAGTGTGTGTGTGAGGTGTGTGTTTTTGAGAGTGGGGAGGCTGTGTGCGTGACGAGAAAGGGGTGAGTGTGTGGTGTGTTGTGTGTGACGAGACGGGGCGTGCGGTGTGTGTGTGTGAGAGAGAGAGGGTGCATGTTTGTGTGTGTGTGTGTGTGTTTGTGTGTGAGAGAGAAGGGGAGTGCGGTGTGTGTGAGAGCAGAGAGGGGAGTGTGTGTATGTGTGTGAGAGAGGGGAGCGTGTGTGTGTGTGGTATGAGAGAGAGGGAGTGTGTGTGTGTGTGTGTGAGAAGGGGAGTGTGTGTTGTGAGAGAGGGAGTGTGTATGTGTGTGAGAGAGGGATGTGTGTGTGTGTGTGGTGAGAGAGGTATGTTGTGTGTGTGGGGGGGGCATGTGTGTGTATGTGTGTGTGTGAGCGGGGGAGTGTGCGTGTGTGTGTGTGTATGGGGGGCGTGTGTGTGTATGTGTGTGTGTGAGAGAGAGGGTTGTGTGTGTATGTGTGAGAGAGAGGGAGTGTGTGTGTATGAGAGAGGGAAAGTGTGTTTGTGTGTGTGTGTGTGAGAAGGGGAGTGTGTGTGTGTGAGTGAGAAGGGGAGTGTGTGTGTGAGAGGGGGAGTTACTGTGTGTGTGTGTGTGAGAGAGGGAGTGTGTGTGTGTGAGAGAGAGGGAGTGTGTGTGTGTGAGAGAGGGAATGTGTGTTTGTGTGTGTGTGTGAGAGAGGGGAGTCTGTGTGTGTGAGAGAGGGGAGTGTGTGTGTGTGTGTGTGTGTGCGTGAGAGAGAAGGGAGTGTGTGTGTGTGAGAGAGGGGAGTGTGTGTGTGTGAGAGACGGAATGTGTGTTTGTGTGTCTGTGTGTGTGTGTGGGAGAGAGGAGTGTGTGTGTCTGATATAGGGGAGTCTGTGTGTGTGAGAGAAGGGGAGTGTGTGTGTGTGAGAGAAGTGGAGTGTGAGTGTGTGTGTGTGAGAGAGGGGGATGTGTGTGTGTGAGAGAAGAGGAGTTTGTGTGTGTGAGAGAGGGGGATTGTGTGTGTGAGAGAGAGGGGAGTGCGTGTGTGTGTGAGAGAGGGGAGTGTGTGTGTGTGAGAGAGGGGAGTGTGTGTGTGTGAGAGAGGGGAGTGTGTGTGTGTGAGAGAGGGGAGTGTGTGTGTGTGAGAGAGGGGAGTGTGTGTGTGTGTGTGTGTGTGTGTGTGTGTGAGGTGGAGTGTGTGTGTGTAAGAGAAGGGGAGTGTGTGTGTGTGAGAGAGGGGGAGTGTGTCTGAGAGAAGGGGAGTGTGTGTGTGTGAGAGAGGGGAGAGTGTGTGGTGGAGAGAAGGGGAGTGTGTGTGTGAGAGAGGGGGAGTGCTGTGTGTGAGAGAGGGGGGGAGTGTGAGTGTGTGTGTGTGAGAGAGGGGGATGTGTGTGTGTGAGAGAAGAGGAGTTTGTGTGTGTGAGAGAGGGGGATTGTGTGTGTGAGAGAGAGGGGGAGTGTGTGTGAGAGAAGGGGAGTGTGTGTGAGAGAAGTGGAGTGTGTGTGTGTGTGAGAGAGGGGGAGTGTGTGTGAGAGAGGGGGAGTGTGAGTGTGTGTGTGAGAGAAGGGGAGTGTGTGTGTGTGAGAGAGGGGAGTGTGTGTGTGTGTTTGTGAGAGAGGGGAGGGTGTGTGCGTGAGAGAAAGGGAGTGAGTGTGTGTGTGTGAGAGAGAAGGGGAGTGCGGTGTGTGTGTGTGAGAGAGAGGGAGTGTGTGTGTGTGTGTGTGTGTGTGTGTGCGAGAAGGGGAGTTTGTGTGTGTATGAGAGAGAGGGAGTTTGTGTGTGTGTGTGTGCGAGAAGGGGAGTGTGTGTGTGTGTGGGAAAGAGGGAGTGTTTGTGTGTGTGAGAGAGGGAGTGTGTCTGCGTGTGAGAGAGGGTATGTGTGTGTGTGTGGGTGGGGGGTGTGTGTGTATGTGTGTGTGTGAGAGGAGGAGTGTGTGTGTGTGTTTATGGGGGCGTGTGTGTGTATGTGTGTCTGTGAGAGGGGGGAGTGTGTGTGAGAGGGTCTGTGTGTGTGTGTGTGAGTGTGTGTGAGAGAGGGAGTGTGTGTGTGTGTGTGTGAGAAGGGGAGTGTGTGTGTGTGTGTGTGTGTGTGAGAAGGGGAGTGTGTGTGTGTGTGTGAGAAGGGGAGTGTGTGTGTGTGAGAGGGGGAGTATGTGTGTGTGTGTGTGAGAGGGAGTGTGTGTGTGTGTGTGCTTGAGAGAGAAGGGAGTGCGTGTGTGTGAGAGAGGGGAGTGTGTGTGTGTGAGAGAGGGAATGTGTGTTTGTGTGTGTGTGTGTGTGAGAGGGAAGTCTGTGTGTGTGAGAGGGGGGAGTGTGTATGTGTGTGTGTGTGTGCATGAGGGAGAATGGAGTGTGTGTGTGTGAGAGAGGGGAGTGTGTGTGTGTGAGAGAGGGAGTGTGTGTGTGTGTGTGTGCGTGAGAGAGAAGGGATTGTGTGTGTGTGAGAGAGGGGAGTGTGAGTGTGTGTGTGAGAGAGGGAATGTATGTTTGTGTGTCTGTGTGTGTGTGGGCTAGAGGAGTGTGTGTGTGTGAGAGAGGGGAGTGTGTGTGTGAGAGAAGGGGAGTGTGTGTGTGTGTGAGAGAGGTGGAGTGTGAGTGTGTGTGTGAGAGATGGGAGTGTGTGTGTGTGAGAAAAGGGGAGTGTGTGTGTGTGTGAGAGAGGTGGAGTGTGAGTGTGTGTGTGAAAGAGGGGAGTGTGTGTGTGTGATAGAAGGGGAGTGTGTGTGTGTGTGAGAGAGGTGGAGTGTGAGTGTGTGTGTGAAAGAGGGGGAGTGTGTGTGTGTGAGATAGGGGGAGTGTGAGTGTGTGTGTGAGAGAGGGGAGGGTGTGTGCGTGAGAGAAAGGGGTGAGTGTGTGTGTGTGAGAGAGAAGGGGAGTGCGGTGTGTGTGTGTGAGAGAGAGAGGGTGCATGTGTGTGTGTCTGAGAGAGAGAGGAGTGTGTGTATGTGTGTTTGAGAGCGGAGTGTGTGTGTGTGTGTGTGTGTTTATGAGAGAGAGGGAGTGTGTTTGTTTGTGTGAGAAAGGGAGTGTTTGTGTGTGTGGGAGAGAGGGAGTGTGTGTGTCTGAGAGAAGGGAAGTGTGTGTGTGTGAGAGAGGGGGAGTGTGAGTGTGTGTGTGAGAGAGGGGGAGTGTGTGTGTGTGAGAGAAGGGGAGTGCGGTGTGTGTGTGTGAGAGAGAGAGCGTGCATGTGTGTGTGTGTGTGTGTGTGTGAGATAGAAGGGGAGGGCGGTGTGTGTGTGAGAGAGAGGGGAGTGTGTGTATGTGTGTGAGAGAGGGGAGTGTGTGTGTGTGTGTGAGAAGGGGAGTTTGTGTGTGTGTGTGTGAGAGCGGGAGTGTGTGTGTGTGTGTGTGTGGGTTGGGCGTGTGTGCGTTTGTGTGTCTGTGAGAGGGGGGAGTGTGTGTGAGAGGGTGTGTGTCTGTGTGTGTGTGTGTGTGAGAAGGGAAGTGTGTGTTTGTGTGTGAGAAGGGGAGTGTGTGTGTGTGTGAGAAGGGGAGTGTGTGTGTGTGTGAGAGAGAGGGTATGTGTGTGTCCTGTGTGGAGAAGGGGAGGCGTGTGTAGGGGAGCGTGTGTGTGTGTGTGGGGGGGGGTTGCATGTGTGTGAGTGTGGAGAGGGGGGAGTGTGTGTGAGAGGGTGTGTGTGTGTGTGTGTGTGTGTGTGTGAGTGAGAAGGGAAGTATGTGTGTGTGTGTTTGAGAAGGGGGAGTGTGTGTTTGAGTGTGTGAGAATGGGAGTGTGTGTGTGTGTGTGAGAGGGAGTGTGTGTGTGTGAGAGAGAGGGAGTGTGTGTGTGTGTGTGTGTGTGTGTGTG
>NW_024470724.1:885102-887602 GCF_017639515.1 Carcharodon carcharias
GGGAGTGTGTGTGTGTGTGAGAGAGGCTGTGTGTGTGTGTGTGTGAGAGAGAGAGGTGAGTGTGTGTGTGTGTGAGAGAGAGGGGGAGTGTGTGTGTGTGTGAGAGAGAGGGGAATGTGTGTGTGTGTGTGAAAGAGGGGAATGTGTGTGTGTGTGAGAGAGAGAGGGGGAGTGTGTGTGTGTGAGAGAAAGTGTGTGTGTGTGTGTGCGAGAGAGGCTGTGCGTGTGTGTGTGTGTGAGAGAGAGGGGTGAGTGTGTGTGTGTGTGTGTGTGTGAGAGAGAGGGGGAGTTTGTGTGTGTGTGAGAGAGAGGGGAATGTGTGTGTGTGTGAGAGAGGGGAATGTGTGTGTGTGTGTGTGAGAGAGAGGGTGTGTGTGTGTGTGAGAGAGGGGTGAGTGTGTGTGTGTGTGAGAGAGGCGAATGTATGTGTGTGTGAGAGAGGGGAATGTGTGTGCGTGTGTGTGAGAGAGGGTGTGTGTGTGTGTGTGTGAGAGAGGGGTGAGTGTGTGTATCTGTGTGCGTGAGAGAGAGAGAGGGGTGAGTGTGTGAGAGAGTGGTAGTGTGTGTGTGAGAGAGAGGGGAGCGTGTGTGTGTGTGTGAGAGAGGGGAATGTGTGTGTGTGTGAGAGAGAGGGGAATGTGTGTGTGTGTGTGTGTGAGAGAGAGAGAGTGTGTGCGTGTGTAAGAGAGAGGGGTGAGTGTGTGTGTGTGTGTGAGAGAGGGGAATGTATGTGTGTGTGTGAGAGAGGGGAATGTGTGTGTGTGTGTGTGAGAGAGGGTGTGTGTGTGTGTGTGAGAGAGAGGGGTGAGTGTGTGTGTGTGTGAGAGAGTGAGAGTGTGTGTGTGAGAGAGGGGGAGTGTGTGTGCGTGAAACAGGAGGGAGTGTGTGTGTCTGAGAGAGTGTGTGTGTCTGTGTGTGTGTGTGTGTGAGAAGGGAAGTGTGTGTGTGTGTGTGTGAGAAGGGGAGTGTGTGTGTGTGTGTGAGAAGGGGAGTGTGATTGTGTGAGAGGGGGAGTATGTGTGTGTGTGTGTGAGAGGGAGTGTGTGTGTGTGAGAGAGAGGAAGTGTGTGTGTGTGTGTGTGTGTGTGTTTGTGAGGGGTGTGTGGGTGTGTGTGTGTGTGTGAGTGAGAAGGGAGTGTGTGTGTGTGATAGAGGGGAGTGTCTGTGTGTGAGAGAGGAAATGTGTGTTTGTGTGTGTTTGTTTGTGTGTGTGTGTGTGGGAGAGAGGAGTGTGTGTGTGTGAGAGGGGGGAGTGTGAGTGTGTGTGTGTGAGAGAGGGGCAGTGTGTGTGTGAGAGAGAGAGGGGACTGTGTGTGTGTGTGTGTGAGAGAGGGGGAATGTGAGTGTGTGTGTGTGAGAGAGGGGGAATGTGAGTGTGTGTGTGAGAGAGGGGGAGTGTGTGTGTGTGTGAGAGAGGCTGTGTGTGTGCGTGTGTGAGAGAGAGAGGTGAGTGTGTGTGTGTGTGTGTGAGAGAGAGGGGGAGTGTGTGTGTGTGTGAGAGAGAGGGGAATGTGTGTGTGTGTGTGAAAGAGGGGAATGTGTGTGTGTGTGAGAGAGAGAGGGGGAGTGTGTGTGTGAGAGAAAGTGTGTGTGTGTGTGTGCGAGAGAGGCTGTGCGTGTGTGTGTGTGTGAGAGAGAGGGGTGAGTGTGTGTGTGTGTGTGTGAGAGAGAGAGGGGGAGTTTGTGTGTGTGTGAGAGAGAGGGGAATGTGTGTGTGTGTGAGAGAGGGGAATGTGTGTGTGTGTGTGTGAGAGAGAGGGTGTGTGTGTGTGTGAGAGAGGGGTGAGTGTGTGTGTGTGTGAGAGAGGGGAATGTATGTGTGTGTGAGAGAGGGGAATGTGTGTGCTTGTGTGTGAGAGAGGGTGTGTGTGTGTGTGTGTGTGAGAGAGGGGTGAGTGTGTGTATCTGTGTGTGTGAGAGAGAGAGAGAGGGGTGAGTGTGTGTGTGTGAGAGAGTGGTAGTGTGTGTGTGAGAGAGAGGGGAGCGTGTGTGTGTGTGAGAGAGGGGAATGTGTGTGTGTGTGAGAGAGAGGGGAATGTGTGTGTGTGTGTGTGAGAGAGAGAGAGTGTGTGCGTGTGTGAGAGAGAGGGGTGAGTGTGTGTGTGTGTGTGAGAGAGGGGAATGTATGTGTGTGTGTGAGAGAGGGGAATGTGTGTGTGTGTGTGTGAGAGAGGGTGTGTGTGTGTGTGTGAGAGAGAGGGGTGAGTGTGTGTGTGTGTGAGAGAGTGAGAGTGTGTGTGCGAGAGAGGGGGAGTGTGTGTGCGTGAAAGAGGAGGGAGTGTGTGTGTCTGAGAGAGAGAGAGAGTGCGTGTGTGTGTGTGTGTGTGAGAGAGGGGAGTATGTGTGTGTGTGAGAGAGAGGGGAGTGTGTGTGTGTGTGTGTGTGTTTGTCTGAGAGAGTAGGGGAGTGCGGTGTGTGTGTGTGGGAGAGCGGGTATGTGTGTGGGAGAGAGGTGTGTGCGTGTGTGTGTGAGAGAGAGAGGGGAGTGTGTGTGTAAGAG
>NW_024470724.1:892602-897602 GCF_017639515.1 Carcharodon carcharias
GGAGGGAGGGAATGTGTGTGTGTGTGTGTGTGTGAGAAGGGAAGTTTGTGTGTGTATGTGTGAGAAGGGGAGTGTGTTTGGTTGAGGGGGGAGTATGTGTGTATGTGTATTAGAGGGAGTATGTGATTGTGAGAGAGAGGGAGTGTGTGTGTGTGTGTGTTTGTGAGAAGGCAGTGTGTGTGTGTGAGAGAGGGGAGTGTGTGTGTGTGAGCGAGGAAATGTGTGTTTCTGTGTGTGTGTGTGAGTGTGAGAAGGGGAGTGTGTGTGTGTGAGAGAGGGGGGAGTGTGTGTGTGTGTGTGTGAGAAGGGGAGTGTGTGTATGTGTGTGAGAAGGGTAGTTTGTGTGTGTGTGTGTGAGAGGGGGAGCGTGTTTGTGTGTGTGTGTGGGTGGGGCGTGGGTGTGTTTGTGTGTCTGTGAGAGGGGGGAGTGTGTGTGAGAGGGTGTGTGTGTGTGTGTGTGTGTGAGAAGGGAAGTGTGTGTGTGTGTGTGTGTGTGAGAAGGGGAGTGTGTGTGTGTGTGAGAAGGGGAGTGTGATTGTGTGAGAGGGGGAATATGTATGTGTGTGTGTGAGAGGGAGTGTGTGTGTGTGAGAGAGAGGGAGTGTGTGTGTGTGTGTGTGTGTGTGAGCGGTGTGTGGGTGTGTGTGGGTGTGTGAGTGAGAAGGGAGTGTGTGTGTGTGATAGAGGGGAGTGTCTGTGTGTGAGAGAGGAAATGTGTGTTTGTGTATGTTTGTTTGTGTGTGTGTGTGTGGGAGAGAGGAGTGTGTGTGTGTGAGAGAGGGGCAGTGTGTGTGTGAGAAAGAGAGGGGACTGTGTGTGTGTGTGTGTGAGAGAGGGGGAGTGTGTGTGTGTGAGAGAGGGGGAGTGTGTGTGTGTGAGAGAGGGGGAATGTGAGTGTGTGTGTGAGAAGGGGAGTGTGTGGGTGTGTGAGTGAGAAGGGAGTGTGTGTGTGTGATAGAGGGGAGTGTCTGTGTGTGAGAGAGGAAATGTGTGTTTGTGTGTGTTTGTTTGTGTGTGTGTGTGTGGGAGAGAGGAGTGTGTGTGTGTGAGAGAGGGGCTGTGTGTGTGTGAGAGAGAGAGGGGACTGTGTGTGTGTGTGTGTGAGAGAGGGGGAGTGTGTGTGTGTGAGAGAGGAAATGTGTGTTTGTGTGTGTGTGTGTGTGGGAGAGAGGAGTGTGTGTGTGTGAGAGAGTGGGAGTGTGAGTGTAAGTGTGAGAGAGGGGAGTGTGTGTGTGTGTGTGGGTGAGCGGAGTGTATGTGTGTGTGAGAGAAGGGGAGTGTGAGTGTGTGTGTGAGAGAGGGGGAGTGTGAGTGTGTGTGTGTGAGAGAGGGGGAGTGTGTGTGTGTGAGGGAGAGGGGTGTGTGTGTGTGAGAGAGGGGGAGTGTGAGTGTGTGTGTGAGAGAGGGTGAGTGTGAGTGTGTGTGTGTGAGAGAGGGGGAGTGTGTTTGTGTGAGAGAGGGGAGTGTGTGTGTGTGTGAGAGAGATAGGGGGAGTGTGTGTGTGAGAGAGGGGGAGTGTGTGAGCATGAAAGGGAGAGGGAGTGTGTGTGTGTGAGAGAGAGTGTGTGTGTGGGAGAGAGGTGTGTGTGTGTGTGTGTTGAGAGAGGGGAATGTGTGTGTGTGTGAGAGAGAGGGGGAGTGTGTGTGTGTGTGTGAGAGAATGTGTGTGTGTTTGTGTGAGAGAGAGGGAGTGTGTGTGTGTGAGAGAGTTTGTGTGTGTGTATGTGTGAGAGAGGCTGTGTGTGTGTGTGAGAGAGGGGTGAGTGTGTGTGTGTGTGCGAGAGAGAGGGGGAGTGTGTGTGTGTGTGAGAGAGGGGAATGTGTATGTGTGTGTGTGTGTGTGTGTGTGTGTGAGAGAGAGCTGCTGTGTGTGTGTATGAGAGAGGGGTGAGTGTGTGTGTATGTGTGAGAGAGGCGAATGTATGTGTGTGTGTGAGCGAGGGGAATGTGTGTGCGTGTGTGTGAGAGAGGGTGTGTGTGTGTGAGAGAGGGGTGAGTGTGTGTATCTGTGTGTGTGTGAGAGAGAGAGAGGGGTGAGTGTGTGTGTGTGTGCGAGAGAGAGGGGGAGTATGTGTGTGTGTGAGAGAGGCTGTGTGTGTGTGTGAGAGAGGGGTGAGTGTGTGTGTGTGTGTGAGAGAGAGTGGTAGTGTGTGTGTGAGAGAGAGGGGGAGCGTGTGTGTGTGTGAGAGAGGGGAATGTGTGTGTGTGTTTGGGAGAGGGGAATGTGTGTGTGTGTGTGTGTGAGAGAGAGAGTGTGTGTGTGTGAGAGAGGGGTGAGTGTGTTTGTGTGTGAGAGAGGGGAATGTATGTGTGTGTGTGAGAGAGGGGAATGTGTGTGTGTGTGTGAGAGAGAGGGTGTGTGTGTGTGTGTGAGAGAGAGGGGTGGTTTGTGTATCTGTGTGTGTGTGAGAGAGAGGGGTGAGTGTGTGTGTGTGTGAGAGAATGGGAGTGTGTGTGTGTGAGAGAGGGGGAGTGTGTGTGCATGAAAGAGGAGGGAGTGTGTGTTTCTGAGAGAGAGAGTGTGTGTGTGTGTGTGTGTGAGAGAGAGGGGAGTGTGTGTGTGTGTGTGTGTGTGAGAGAGAGAGGCGGAGTGTGTGTGTGTGTAAGAGAAGGGGAGTGTGTGTGTGTGTGAGAGAGGGGGTGTGTGAGTGTGTGTGTGTGAGAGATGGGGATGTGTGTGGGTGAGTTAAGGGGAGTGTGTGTGAGAGAGAGAAGGGGAGTGTGAGTGTGTGTGTGAGAGAGGGGAGTGTGTGTGTGAGTGTGTGTTTGTGAGAGAGGGGAGGCTGTGTGCGTGAGAGAAAGGGTTGAGTGTGTGTGTGTGTGAGAGAAGGGGAGTGCGGTGTGTGTGTGAGAGAGAGAGAGGGTGCATGTTTGTGTGCGTGTGTGTGTGTGTGTGTGTGAGAGAGAGAGAAGAGGAGTGCGGTGTGTGTGAGAGAGAGAGGGGAGTGTTTGTATGTGTGTGAGAGAGGGGAGTGTGTGTGTGTGTGTGTGTATGAGAGAGAGGGAGTGTGTGTGTGTGTTGAGAAGGGGAGAGTGTATGTGTGTGAGAGAGGGAGTGTGTATGTGTGTGAGAAAGGGAGTGTGTGTGTGTGTGAGATGGTATGTGTGTGTGTGGGGGGGGCATGTGTGTGTATGTGTGTGTGTGAGAGGGGGAGTGTGCGTGTGTGTGTGTGTATGGGGGCGTGTGTGTGTATGTGTGTGTGAGACAGAGGGGTGTGTGTGTGTGTGTGTGAGAGAGGGAGTTTGTGTGTGTGTGGGAGGGAGGGTATGTGTGTGTGTGTGAGAAGGGGAGTGTGTCTGTGTGAGAGGGGGAGTTACTGTGTGTGTGTGTGTGAGAGGGAGTGTGTGTGTGTGAGAGAGAGGGAGTGTGTGTGTATGAGAGAGGGAATGTGTGTTTGTGTGTGTGTGTGTGTGAGAAGGGCAGTGTGTGTGTGTGTGTGAGAAGGGGAGTGTGTGTGTGTGAGAGGGGGAGTTACTGTGTGTGTGTGTGTGAGAGGGAGTGTGTGTGTGTGAGAGAGAGGGAGTGTGTGTGTGTGAGAGAGGGAATGTGTGTTTGTGTGTGTGTGTGTGAGAGGGGAGTCTGTGTGTGTGAGAGAGGGGAGTGTGTGTGTGTGTGTGTGCGTGAGAGAGAAGGGAGTGTGTGTGTGTGAGAGAGGGAATGTGTGTTTGTGCGTCTGTGTGTGTGTGTGGGAGAGAGCAGTGTATGTTTCTGAGAGAGGGGAGTGTGTGTGTGTGAGAGAAGTGGAGTGTGAGTGTGTGTGTGGGAGAGGGGGAGGGTGTGTGTGTGAGAGAGGGGGAGTGTGAGTGTGTGAGAGAGGGGGAGTGTGTGTGTGTGTGAGAGAGGGGGAGTGTGATTGTGTGTGTGAGAGAGGGGGAGTGTGTGTGTGTAAGAGAGGGTTAGTGTGTGTGTGTGAGAGAGGCGGAGTGTGTGTGTTTGTGAGAGAGGGGGAGTGTGAGTGTGTGTGTGAGAGAGCGGGAGTGTGTGTGTGTGAGAGAGGGGAGTGTGTGTGTGTGTGTGTCTGAGAGAAGTGGAGTGTGTGTGTGTAAGAGAAGGGGAGTGTGTGTGTGTGAGAGAGGGGGAGTGTGTGTGAGAGAAGGGGAGTGTGTGTGTGTCAGAGAGGGGGAGTGTGTGTGTGTGAGAGAGGGGGAGTGTGTGTGAGAGAAGGGGAGTGTGTGTGTGAGAGAGGGGGAGTGTGAGTGTGTGTGTGTGAGAGAGGGGAATGTGTGTGTGTGAGAGAAGGGGAGTGTGTGTGTGTGAGTTAGGGGGATTGTGTGTGTGAGAGAGAGGGCGAGTGTGTGTGAGAGAAGGGGAATGTGTGTGAGAGAAGGGGAGTGTGTGTGTTTGAGAGAAGGGGAGTGTGTGTGAGAGAGGGGGAGTGTGAGTGTGTGTGTGAGAGAGGGGGAGTGTGTGTGTGTGAGAGAGGGGGAGTGTGAGTGTGTGTTTGTGAGAGAGGGGAGGGTGTGTGCGTGAGAGAAAGGGGTGAGTGTGTGTGTGTGTGTGAGAGAAGGGGAGTGTGGTGTGTGTGTGTGAGAGAGAGGGAGTTTGTGTGTGTCTGTGTGCGAGAAGGGGACTGTGTGTGTGTGTGGGAGAGAGGGAGTGTTTTTGTGTGGGAGAGAGGGAGTGTGTCTGCGTGTGAGAGAGGGTATGTGTGTGTGTTTGGGTGGGGGGTGTGTGTGTATGTGTGTCTGTGAGAGGGGGGAGTGTGTGTGAGAGGGTCTGTGTGTGTGTGTGTGAGTGTGTTTGAGAGAGGGAGTGTGTGTGTGTGTGAGAAGGGGAGTGTGTGTGTGTGAGAGGGGGAGTATGTGTGTGTGTGTGAGAGGGAGTGTGTGTGTGTGTGTGTGTGTGCTTGAGAGAGAAGGGAGTGTGTGTGTGTGAGAGAGGGGAGTGTGTGTGTGTAAGAGAGGGAATGTGTGTTTGTGTGTCTGTGTGTGTGGGAGAGAGGAGTGTGTGTGTGTGTGAGAGAAGGGAGTGTGTGTGTGTGTGTGAGAGGGGAGTGTGT
>NW_024470724.1:922602-1065102 GCF_017639515.1 Carcharodon carcharias
GAGAGAGAGGGAGTGTGTGTGTGTGTGTGGGAGAGATGGTATGTATGTGTGTGTGTGTGTGTGAGAGAGAGAGGGGGGAGTGTGTGTCTGTGTGAGAGAGAGGGTATGTATGTGTGTGTGTGTGTGTGTGTGTGTGTGAGAAGGGGAGTGCAGTGTTTGTGAGAGAGAGGGGGTGTGTGAGTGTGTGTGTGTGAGAAGGGGAGTGTGTGTGTGTGTGTGTGAGAGAGGGGGAGTGTGTGTGTGTGAGAGAGGGAGTATGTGTGTGTGTGAGAGGGGGGAGTGTGTGTATGTGTGAGAGATAGTATGTGTGTGTGAGAAGGGGAGTGTCTGTGTGTGTGTGTGAGAGAGGGGAGTATGTGTGTGTGTTTGTGAGAAGGGGAGTGTGTGTGTGTGTGTGTGTGTGGGAGAGAGGGAGTGTGTGTGTGTGTGTGTATGAGGGGGGAGTGTGTGTGTGAGGGGGGCGAGTGTATGTGTGTGTGTGTGTGGGAGAGAGGGAGTGTGTGTGTGTGTGAGGGGGGAGTGTGTGTGGGAGCGAGGGGAGTGTGTGTGTGTGTGTGTGAGGGGGGTAGTGTGTGTGGGAGAGAGGGGAGTGTGTGTGTGTCTGTGTGTGAGAGGGGGACTGTGTGTGTGTGTGAGAAGGGGATTGTGTGTGTGTGTGTGTGTGTGAGAGGGGCCAGTGTATGTGTGTGTGTGTGTGTGTGTGTGTGGGAGAGAGGGAGTGTGTGTGTGTGTGTGTGTATGCGCGAGAGAGGGTGTGTGAGTGTGTGTGTGTGTGTATGTGAGGGGGAATGTCTGTGTATGTGTGTGTGTGAGAGAGAGGGGAGTGTGTGTATGTGTGGGAGAAAGGGAGTGTGTCAAGGAGTGTGTGTGTGTGTGTGTGTGTGTGGGAGAGAGGGAGTGTGTGTGTGTGTGTGTGAGAAGGGGAGTGTGTGTGTGTGTGTGTGGCAGAGAGGGTGTTTGTGTGTGTGTGTGAGAGGGAATGCGTGTGTGTCTGTATGTGGGAAAGAGTGTGTGTGTGTGTGTGGGAGAGAGGGAGTGTGTGTGTGTGGGAGAGAGGGTATGTGTGTGTGTGCATGTGAGAAGGGGAGTGTGTGTGTGTGAGAGGGGGGAGTGTGTGTGTGAGTGTGAGGGGGCATGTGTGTGTATGTGTGTCTGTGAGAGGGGGTAGTGTGTGTTTGGGAGAGAGGGAGTGTGTGTGTGTGTGACAAGGGGAGTGTGTGTGTGTGTGTGTGTGTGAAGGGGAGTGTGTGGGAGGAGGGGAGTGTTTGTGTGTGTGTGTGAGAGAGAGGGAGTGTGTGTGTGTGGGTGTGTGTGTAAGAAGGGGGGTGTGTGTTTGTGTGTGTGTGCGTGAGGGGGGAGTGTATGTGGGAGAGAGGGGAGTGTGTGTGTGTGTGTGTGAGAGGGGGAGTATGTGTGTGTGTGTGAGAGGGGCGAGTGTATGTGTGTGTGTGTGGGAGAGAGGAAGTGTGTGTGTGTGTGTGTGGCAGAAAGAGTGTTTGTGTGTGTGTGTGAGAGGGAATGTGTGTGTGTGTGTATGTGGGAGAGAGAGTGTTTGTGTGTGTGTGTGAGAGGGAGTGTGTGTGTGTGTGTTTGTGTGTGTGGGAGAGAGGGAGTGTGTGTGTGTGTGTGTGTGTGTGGGAGAGAGGGAGTGTGTGTGTGTGTGGGAGAGAGAGTGTATGTGTATGTGAGTGTGTGTGAGAAGGGGAGTGGGTGTGCATGTGTTTGTGTATGAGAAGTGGAGTGTGTGTGTGCATTTGTGTGTGAGGGGGGGAGTGTGTGTATGTGTGGGAGAGAGTGTGTGTGTGTGTGTATGTGAGAAGGGGAGTGTGTGTTTGTGTGTGAGAGGGGGGAGTGTGTGTATGTGTGGGAGAGAGTGTGTGTGTGTGTGTGTGTATGTGAGAAGGGGAGTGTGTGTATGTGTGTGTGGGAGAGAGGGAGTGTGTGTGTGTGTGTGTGTGTGTGTGTGTGAGAGGGGGGAGTGTGTGTGTGTGTGTGAGAGAGTGTATGTGTGTGTGTGTGTGTGTGTGTGGGAGGGGGGTGTGTGTGTGAGAGGGGGGAGTGTGTATGTGTGTGTGTGGGAGAGAGGGAGTGTGTGTGTGTGTGTGTGTGTGTGGGAGAGAGGGAGTGTGTGTGGGAGAGTGTGTGTGTGTGTGTGTGTGTGTGTGTGTGAGAAGGGGAGTGTGTGTGTGTGTGTTTGTGTGACAGAGAGAGGGGGGTACGTATGTGTGTGTGTGAGAGACAGAGGAGAGTTGTGTGCGCGTGTGCATGCATGGGCTTGTGTGTGTGGGAGAGAGGGAGTGTGTGTGTGTGTGCGCGTGTGTGTGTGTGTGTTTGTGTGTCTGTGTGTGTGAGTGTGTGTGCATGTCAGAGATAGAAAGGGGGAGAATGTGTTTGTGTTTATGTGAGAGAAATGGAGGGTGTGTGTAAGACAGAGAGATAGGGGAGAGTGTATTTGTGTGTGTGTGTGTTTGAGAAACATAGAAACAGAGCAAATAGGAACAGGGATAGGCCATTCTGCCCTTCGAGCCTGCTGCCCCATTCAATATGATGATGGCTGATCCTCTATCTCAATGCTGTACCCCTGCTCTCTCCCCCAGACCCCTTGATGCCTTTGGAGTCCGGAAATCTATCCATTTGCTTCTTAAGTATACTCAGTGACTTGGCCTCTACAGCTCCTGTGCTCGAGAATCCCACAGGTTCACCACCCTCAGAGTGAAGACATTTCTCCTCATCTCAGTCCTAAATGGTCCACCCCGTATCCTGAGACTGAGACCCCTTGTTCTAGACGCGCCCCCCCACTCAGCGAGAGGAAATATCATCCCTGAATCCAGTCTGCCCATCCCTGTCAGAGCTTTAGACGTTTCAATGAGATCTCCTCTCCTCCTCCTGAACTCCAGTGAATCCAGGGCCTAGTCAGCCCAATCTCTCCTCATCCGACAATCCTGCATCCCAGGAATCAGTCTGGTGAACCTTCACTGCTCTCCCTCTATAGCAAGTATATCCTTTCTTATGTAAGGAGACCAAAACTGCACACAAATCTCCAGGTGTGGTCTCACCAAGGCCCTGTACAGCTGCAGTAAGACATCCTCGCTCCTGTACTCAAGTCCTCTCACAATGAAGGCCAACATACCATTTGCCTTCCTAACTGCTTGCTGCACCTGTATGTTTGCTTTCAGTGACTGGTGTACAAGGACACCCAGGTCCCTTTGTACACCAACATTTCTCAATCTATCGCCGTTTAAATAACACTCTGCCATCCTGTTTCTCCTACCAACCTGGATAACTTCACACTTATCTATGTTATACTGCATCTGCCATGTATTTGCCCACTCACTCACCCTGTCTAAATCACCTTGAAGCCTCTTAACACCCCCCTCATCGCTCACATTCCCACCTAGTTTTGTGTCATCAGCAAATTTGGAAATGTTACATTTGGTTCCCTTATCCAAATCATTGATATATATTGTGAATAGCTGGGGCCCGAGCACCGATCCCTGTGGTACCCCACTAGTCACCACCTGCCACTCCGAAAAAGACCCATTTATTCCTACTCTCTGTTTCCTGTCTGCTAACCAATTCTCAATCCATGCCAAAATATGACCCCCAATCCCATGTACTTGAACTTTACACTAAGCTCTTGTGTGGGACTTTATCAAAAGCTTTCTGAAAATCCAAATGCACCACATCGACTGGTTCTCCCTTATCTATCCTGCTAGTTACATCCTCAAAAATATTCCGGTGGGTTTGTCAAACACGATTTCCCTTCATAAATCCATGTTGATCTTGTCTAATCCGTTGATATTTTTAAGTGTCCTCTTACCACATCCTTTCTAACAAACTCTACCGTTTGCCCTCTTACTGATGTTAGGCTAACTTGTCTGTAATTCACTGTTTACTCCCTCCCTCCTGTTTTAAACAGTGGGGTTACATTTGACACCCTCCAATCTGCGGGGACTGTCCCAGAATTGACAGAGTTTTGGAAGATGACAACCAATGCATCCACTATTTCCATGGCCAGCTCCTTTAGTAGTCTGGGATGTAGATTATGGGCCCTGGGGATTAATTGGTGTTCAGTCCCATTAATTTCTCCAGTACTATTGTTTCAGTAATGCTAATTTCCTTCAATTCCTCCTTCTCACTAGAGCCTCGGTTTCCTAGAATTTCTGGCAAGTTATGTGTGTCTTCCTCTGTGGAGAGAGACCAAAGCTGTTGTTTAATTGCTCTGCCAATTCCTTGTTTCGTATTTCGGACTGTAAGGGACCTACATTTGTCTTCACTAATCCATTTCTTTAACATACTTATAGAAGCTTTTATAGACCTCTTGTGTGTTCCTTGCAAATTTGCTCGCATAATCTAATTTCCCCTCTTAATCAATCTCTTGGTCCTCCTTCGCTGAATTCTGAACTGCTCCCAACCTTGTTACATTTTCCCAGAGTCCCTGGAGAGAGTGAAGGGGGGGAGTGAATGTGTCTGTGTGTGTTTGCTTGTGTGAGAGAGACGGGAATGAGTGTGAGTGTGTGTGTGTGTGAGTATTTACAGGGGGTCCCGGGGAGTGTGTCAGTATTTACTGGAGGTTCCCGGGGAGTGTGTCAGTATTTACAGGGGGGTCCCCGGTGAGTGTGTCTGCATTTACAGGGGGTCCCCGTGGAGCGTGTCAGTTTTTACAGGGAGTCCCCGGGGAGTGTGTCAGTATTTACAGGGGGTCCCTGGGGAGTGTGTCAGTATTTACACAGGGTTCCCGGGGAATGTGTCAGTATTTACAGGGAGTCCCCGGGGAGTGTGTCAATATTTACAGGGGGTCCCTGGGGAGTGTGTCAGTATTTACACAGGGTCCCCGGGGAATGTGTCAGTATTTACAGGGGGTTCCCGGGTAATGTGTCAGTATTTACACAGGGTCCCCGGGGAGTGTATCAGCATTTACAGGGGGTCCCCGGGGAGTGTGTCAGTATTTACAGGGGGGTACCCGGGGAGTGTGTCAGTATTTACAGGGGGTCCCCGGGGAGTGTGTCAGTATTTACAGGGTGTCCCCACGGATTGTGTCAGCATTTAAAGGGGATCCCCGGAGAGTTTGTCAGTATTTACAAGGGAATCCCTGGGGAGAGTGTCAGTATTTACAGGGGGGTTCCCGGGGAGTGTGTCTGTATTTACAGGGGGTCCCTGGGGAGTGTGTCAGTATTTACAGGGGGTCCCCGGGGAGTGTGTCAGTATTTACAGGGGGATCCCCGTGGAGTGTGTCAGTATTTACATGGGGGTCCCTGGGGAGTGTGTCAGTATATACAAGGGAATCCCTGGGGAGAGTGTAAGTATCTGCAGGGGGATCTCTGGGGAGTGTGTCAGTATTTACAGGGGGGTTCCAGGGGTGTGTGTCAGTATTTACAGGGGCGTCATCGGGGAGTGTGTCAGTATTTACAGGGGGATCCCCGGGGAGTGTGTCAGTATTTACAGGGGGATCCCCGGGGAGTGTGTCTGTATTTACAGGGTGTCCCCGGGGAGTGTGTCAGTATTTATAGGGGGATCCCCGGGGAATGTGTCAGTATATATAGGGGGATCCCCGGGGAGTGTGTCAGTATTTACAGGGGGGGTCCCCGGGGAGTGTGTCAGTATTTACAGGGGGGTCCCCAGGGACTGTGTCAGTATTTACAGGGGGGTCCCCGGGGAGTGTGTCAGTATTTACAGGGGGGTCCCCAGGGACTGTGTCAGTATTTACAGGGGGATCCCCGGGGAGTGTTTCTGTATTTACAGGGTGTCCCCGGGGAATGTGTCAGTACTTATAGGGGGATCCCCGGGGAGTGTGTCTGTACATACAGGGTGTCCCCAGGGAGTGTGTCAGTATTTACAGGGGGTCCCTGGGGAGTGTGTCAGTATTTACAGGGGTTCCCCGGGGCGTGTGTCAGTATTTATAGGGGTTCCCGGGGAGTGTGTCAGTACTTACAGGGAGTCCTCGGGGATTGTGTCAGTCTTTACAGGGGGTCCCCGGGGAGTGTGTCAGTATTTACAGGGGGTTCCTGGGGAGTGTGTCAGTATTTACAGATTGTCCCCGGGGAGTGTGTCAGTATTTACAGGGGGTGGCTCCGGGGAGTGTGTCAGTATTCACAGGGGGATCCCCGGGGAGTGTGTCAGTATTGTCAGGCTGTGCTAAGGAATGTGTCTGTATTGAGACATTTAAGCACACAAACAGTTTGAATGGTTCTGGAATTAAGCTCCGTGCCCACAGGAAGGAAGGTTATTGCCTCCTGAGCATACACAGCTCTGGCTCACCTCTGATTCATTGACCACAGGAATGTTTTTGAGGGCTATGAGTGTCGTGCTGAAGGTTTCTGAACTCTTTCCATAGTGTAAACAGGGCTGATCGGATTTAAACCAATTTGTGTATCAGGATGTAAGGACAAATGGTTTAACTGGCAAACACACATCCCGCTCTGTTCCCATAGCCCTGTATCAATCCCCAAACTAATCCCACTGCCCTACTCTCAACCCATAGCCCTGTATCAATCCCCAAACTAATCCCACAGCCCACCTCTCTCCCTATAGCCCAGGATGAATCTCCAATCTAATCCCACGGCCCCGCTCTCTCCCAATAGCCCTGTATCAATCCCAAACTAATCCCACTGCCCTACTCTCTACCCATAGTCCTATATCAATCCTAAACTGATCCCACTGCCCTGCTCTCCCCCCTATAGCCCTGTATCAATCCCCAAACTAATCCCAGTGCCCCCTGCTCTCCCTATTGCCCTGTATCAACCCCCAAACTTATCCCACTGCCCCACATCTAAATGCCCATGACGTACCTTTCCTAGGAGTTTTCGATGGGGACAGTGTAGAGGGAGCTTTACTCTGTATCCAAACCCGTGCTGTACCTGTCCTGGGAGTGTTTCATGGGGCAGTGTATAGTGAGCTTTACTCTGTATCTAACCCCGTGCTGTACCTGTCCTGGGAGTGTTTGATGGGGACAGTGTAGAGGGAGCTTTACTCTGTATCTAACCCCGTGCTGTACCTGTCCTGGGAGTGTTTGGAAAATCACTAATGTAACCCACCTGTTTAAGAAGGGAGTGAGGCAAAAGATGGGAAATTAAAGGCTGATTAGCCTGACCTCGGTTGTTGGTAAGATTTTAGAGTCCATTACTAAGGCTGAGATTTCAGAATACTTGGAAGTGCATGGTAAAATCGGGCAAAGTCAGCATGGTTTCATCAAGGGGAGGTCATGCCTGACAAATCTGTTAGAATTCTTTGAGGAGGTAATGAGCAGGTTAGACAAAGGAGAGCCAATGGATGTTATCTACTTGGACTTCCAGAAGGCCTTTGACAAGGTGCCGCACAGGAGGCTGCTCAGTAAGATAAGAGCCCATGGTGTTAGAGGCAAGGTACTAGCATGGATAGAAGATTGGCTGTCTGGAAGGAGGCAGAGAGTAGGGATAAGGGGGTCCTTCTCAGGATGGCAGCCGATGACTAGTGGAGTTCTGCAGGGGTCAGTGTTGGGACCACAACTTGTCACTTTATACATTAATGATCTAGATGAAGGAACTGAGGGCATCCTGGCTAAGTTTGCAGATGATACAAAGATAGGTGGAGGGACAGGTAGTATTGAGGAGGCGGGGAGGCTGCAGAAGGATTTGGACAGGTTAGGAGAATGGGCAAAGAAGTGGCAGATGGAATACAACCTGGGGAAGTGTGAGGTCATGCACTTTGGTAGGAAGAATAGAGGCATAGACTATTTTCTAAATGGGGAGAGAATTCAGAAATCTGGAGTGCAAAGGGACTTGGGAGTCCTAGTCCAGGATTCTCTTAATGTTAACTTGCAGGTTGAGTCGGTAGTTAGGAAGGTAAATGCAATGTTGGCATTTACTTCGAGAGGACTAGAATATAAAAGCAGGGATGTGCTGCTGAGGCTTTATAAGACTCTGGTCAGACCACATTTAGAATATTGTGAGCAATTTTGGGCCCCGTATCTCAGGAAGGATGTTCTGGCCCTAGAGAGGGTCCAGAGGAGGTTCATGAGAACGATCCCAGGAATGAAAGGCTTAACATATGAGGAACGTTTGAGGACTCTGGGTCTATACTCGATGGAGTTTAGAAGGATGAGGGGGGATCTGATTGAAACTTACAGAATACTGAAAGGCCTGGATAGAGTGGACGGGGGGAAGATGTTTCCATTAGTAGGAGAGACTAGGACCCGAGGGCACAGCCTCAGTGTAAAGGGAAGACCTTTTAGAACAGAGATGAGGAGAAACTTCTTTAGCCAGAGAGTGGTGAATCTATGGAATTCATTGCCACAGAAGGCTGTGGAGGCCAGGTCATTGAGTGTATTTAAGACCGAGATAGATAGGTTCTTGATTGGTAAGGGGGTCAAAGGTTACAGGGAGAAGGCGGGAGAACGGGGTTGAGAAACTTATCAGCCATGATTGAATGGCAGAGCAGACTTGATGGGCCGAATGGCCTAATTTCTGCTCCTATGTCTTATGGTCTTATGGGTGTGTTTGATGGGGACAGTGTGGAGGGAGCTTTACTCTGTATCTAACCCCGTGCTGTTCCTGTCCTGAGAGTGTTTGATTAAGTTTGATAGCTGTGAGTTAATTGTGTGAAGGAGATTGTCTGACTGTCCGATTGCGTGTGACACGTGCAGAATGTTTGTTGTGTTCCGCACAGACGTGTTTTACACCCACTGGTGTTCGCTGCTTGAATCCACCCCGCTCCCTTGCTGGGTCTCGCTCGGAACTCCATGGAATTAACTGCAGTTGGAGAGAAAATGATGGCGGTCGACGAATTGTCACCTTTGACCTCCTCATTCCGCCTCACCTCTTGACCGCTGCATGATGGGGGGGGTGCGGGTCAAGGGGGTCAGGCTAAGCTGGTAGTGGGGGTGTTAGTGTGTGTATTTGGTGGGTGTGGGCGGGGGAGTGTGTGGGGTGTGGTCGAGTGGGTGGGTGGGTGGTTGCTGACTGTGGGGTGAGTTCTCCCCGTGTCCTGAGACCTGATGTTTAACCCCGAGAGAGACAGAGAGAGAGGGAGGGAGGGAGAAAAAGCGAAATCCCAGCCCACAACCCTTCACCTGTCTCGTTGGTGTCTGTGGGATCATGCTGTGCAGGAAATGGCCACCCTCGCTGGCCAGCATGGTCCAAGAATGGTCCAGAGTGGAGGGCAAGTCTGCCCTCCAACCCAACCCCACCCCCACCACCCCAAGATGACAGTGTGGCGATTGCCTTGAATGGGGGCAAGAATCTGTGGAGGACCTGGGGCCTGTGTGACCCTTGACCCCCCCCCCCCCCACCCCCACCGCCACTGCAGGAGGCCCCAACAGCCACAGGAGAGGCTAACCTTCAGTGAGGGAACCTGGGGAGCCGGGGTCGTTTGGTCAGTCACTTTTCCAATGGCTCTTGGCCTAGGTTTGTGTCTGGAGGTGTCGAAAGATACAAAATGGAGGGAGCCTGAGGCCTTAGGCATATCCTTGGGACCCCAGTGCGCTTCAAAAATCCCCGAAAGGTTGTGAAATAATGATTCCCCCTCCCCCCGCCCCCCCCGGCTCCCACCCTCATCCCGGGAATATTGAGCTGGAGTGGGTTTGGAAGTTCGTGGGGAGAGACGGGAGTGCTGTAAACACCATTGAAGGATGAGGTCTAGATTCCAATCTCTCTCTCTCTCTCTCTCTCTCTCCGTTACCAGGCCGCTGGCCGTTCCACTCGGCTGCTGCGCTGGGCTGATCCCCTTCCACGTCCCTTAGCGGCGCCCACGCCACCGCCGGATGTCGCAGTCTGAGGAAGTCCTCGTCCGTTGCCCAGGACCCGAGTCCCAGACAGACTCTGGGAAAGAAGCCGCCCGGAACGGTGAGTGCCCCTGCCTTCGTCTATAAGCAGGCCGATCCGACTGGCCGAGTTGGTGCTCGGGTGGCAGGTCAGACAGGGCCGCGGGTGAGGGGTGGGGGCGGAATGAAGATATCCCACTTGGAATACCGTGCACAGTTCTGGACTCCATGACACACTGGGAATACTGTACACAGTTCCGGTCTCCGTCACACACTGGGAATACTGTACGCAGTTCCGGTCTCCGTATCCCACTGGGAATACCGTGCACAGTTCCAGTCTCCGTATCCCACTTGGAATACTGTGCTCAGTTCCAGTCTCCGTATCCCACTGGGAATACTGTACACAGTTCCGGTCTCCTTATCCCACTTGGAATACTGTGCACAGTTCCCCTCTCCGTATCCCACTTGGAATACCGTGCACAGTTCCGGTTTCCATATATTGAGGCACTAGAGAAGGTGTAAAAAAGATTCATGTTCCACACCCCACCTGCCCAATATCACACATCCCAGAGCGGGCATAGGCTGGGGGGGATATTTAAAAGACTGGAACTGTGCACAGTATTCCAGGTGGGATACGGAGACCGGAACTGTGCACAGTATTCCAGGTGGGATACGGAGACCGGAACTGTGCACAGTATTCCAGGTGGGATACGGAGACCGGAACTGTGCACAGTATTCCTGGTGTGTTACGGAGACCGGAACTCTGCACGGTATTCCCAGTGTGTTACGGAGACCGGAAGTGTGCACAGTATTCCCGGCGTGTTACGGAGACCAGAAGTGGGCACAGTATTCCCAGTGTGTCACAGAGGCCGGAACTCTGCACGGTATTCCCAGTGTGTTACAGAGGCCGGAACTCTGCACAATATTTGAAGTGTGATAGGGAGACCGGAACTCTGCACAGTATTCCAAGTGGGATATGGAGACTGGAATTATGCACAATATTCCAAGTGGGATAGGGAGACCAGAACTGTGCACAGTATTCCAAGTGGGATACAGAGATCGGAACAGTGCACAGTATTCCAAGTGGGATATGTAGACCGGAATCTTGCGCGGTATTCGAAGTGGGATACGGAGACTGGAACTGTGCATGGTATTCCAAGTGGGATACGGAGACCGGAACTGTGCACAGTATTTCAAGTGGGATATGGAGACTGGAATCGTGCATGGTATTGATTGGCTGGCAGCTCTCTGAGGTGGGACTCCCTCCCGAGAGGGGGGGGCAGTGGGAAACCCATCCCCAGGCAATTAAGCCACGCCGGGGAGTCACACAGCTGCTGGGGAGGCAACATTGGCGGGGATGCTTTCTCCATTGATTCTTTGGTTGACCGGAAGGGAAAGTCCATCTTAAATATCCTGGCCTTGGTTTCCTTAGGCAGGCCTGGTTCCACCCAAAATGCCCGCTCCCTGTTCTGATGTGAGTCATATCTTACCAATGGCCAGAACGTACACGGAAGTGAAGCTCCTTCTCACCACATCTCCCATCACCGACATAATGCGCATCCTGACAGTTTAATTGGTAAATGGCTCGATGTCTCCTTGTCTGGATGTATAAAGATGTCAGGTGATTTCCTAGGCATGCCAGGCAGACGGTGCAATGTATCTCCACTAGCCACCGCTGAGCACATGATGGTAGTTCTGGAAGTTTCTGATCAGTTTAAAAATGGATGAAGGCTAACATGACTACCCCCTGGAATGTAACACTCCTTGCATTGTATGAGCCTCCCAGACGTCTGCACCAGCCAGCGCTGGACAAAGGCAGAGCTATTTGTGACTCCTCCTCTCCAATGTTGTGCTAATGGTTCTGCAGTTACCCGCTCAACACACAATGGGTTTAACAAGGGGGCCTCGTTAGCTGAATAGCTCGACCCGAAACCCACCCTGTCACATGACCGAAACTTGAGCTGTTTGAATTGCTTTAATTGTGCAGATTTTGGGTTTTACCTTCAGTTGCTGTTTAACCTTGGCAGAGAAGCAGGGCTCCAAGCTAGCAGCCTGCCTCTGTTTGCCATTTACTACTTCACAGGTAGCAACTGAAAGAGCTCTGCCCAGGTTTAACTTGACTGGCCCTCAACATCCTGGGGGTTACCATTGACCAGAAACTGAACTGGACCCAGCCATATAAATACTGTGGCTACAACAGCAGGTCAGAGGCTGGGAATCCTGCAGAGAGTAACTCACCTCCTGACTCCCCAAAGCCTGTCCACCATCTACAAGGCACAAGTCAGGAGTGTGATGGGATACTCCCCACTTGCCTGGATGAGTGCAGCTCCCACAACACTCAAGAAGCTCGACACCATCCTGGACAAAGCAGCCCCCTGCTCGATCGACACCCCATCCACAAACATTCACTCCCTCCACCACCGACGCACAGGGGCAGCAGTGTGTGTACCATCTACAAGATGCACTGCAGCAACTCGCCAAGGCTCCTTCGACAGCGCCGCCCAAACCCACGGCCTCTACCACCTAGAAGGACAAGGGCAGCAGACACATGGGGAACACCACCACCTGCAAGTTCCCCTCTGAGCCCCTCACCATCCCGACTTGGAAATATATCGGCCGTTCCTTCACTGTCACTGGGTCAGAATCCTGGAACTCCCTCCCTAACAGTACGGTGGGTGTACCTACACCACACGGGACAAAATCCTGGAACTCCCTCCCTAACAGCACGGTGGGTGTACCTACACCACACGGGACAAAATCCTGCAACTCCCTCCCTAACAGCACGGTGGGTGTACCTACACCACACGGGACAAAATCCTGGAACTCCCTCCCTAACAGCACGGTGGGTATACCTACACCACAGGGACAAAATCCTGGAACTCCCTCCCTAACAGCACAGTGGGTGTGCCTACACCACACGGACAAAATCCTGGAACTCCCTCCCTAACAGCACGGTGGGTGTACCTACACCACACGGGGACAAAATCCTGGAACTCCCTCCCTAACAGCACGGTGGGTGTACCTACACCACACGGACAAAATCCTGGAACTCCCTCCCTAACAGCCCGGTGGGTGTACCTACACCACACGGGGACTGCAGCGGCTCAAGAAGGCGGCTCACCCACCACCTTCTCAAGGGGGCAATTAGGGATGGGCAATAAATGCTGGGCCCAGCCAGCGACCCCCACATCCCGTGAACGAATGAAAAACAAATAAAAAGATCACTCCAAAACTGAAGAGTTGAGGAAGCCATGTCACCGCTTATAAAGGGAGAATTCAAAAATCAAAAACCCCTTTCTGTTTACAGAAGGGGTAATAAGAGGCAAAATTAGGGCTGTTTTAAACTAAACCCCCCCACCCCCTGGTCCGTGACACAACTTCAAGTAGCTTCCGACATTACACAGGACGCTGATGAGGCCACATCTGGAGCACTGTGCAGAGTATTGGTCTCCTTATTTAAAGAATGATGTCAACGTGTTAGAAGCATGCGTTCACCAGACTAGTACCAGGAATGGGTGGGTTGTCTTATGAGGGAAGGTCGGACAGGTTAGGCTTGTATCCGCTGGAGTTTAGAAGAGTGAGAGGCGACTTGATCGAAACCCTTAAGATCCTGAGGGGTCTTGGACAGGGTGGATATGGAGAGGATGCTTCACCTCGTGGGAGAATCTAGAACGAGGATGGGGGGGGGGTGGGGGGTCACAGTTTAAACACAAGGGGTCACCCATTTCAGATGGAGATGAGAATCTTTTCTCTCTGTGGGTTGTGAATCTTTGGAACTCTCCCTCAACAGGCGGTGGGAGCAGAGGCTTTGGATACTTCTAAGGCCGAGCGAGAGAGATCCTTGATTAACAAGGGGGGGGTGAAAAGTTATCGGGGCTGAAAGGTTATTGGGGGGGTGAAAGGTTATCGGGGGTGGGTGGGCGGGAATTTGGGGTCGAGGCCACAGTCAGATCAGCCATGATCTTATCGAACGGGGCAGCAGGCTGGAGGGGCCGAGTGGCCTCATCCAGCTCCCAATTTGAATGTACTAACAGCCTCCACAGCCCCTCAACGTCAACAAGCTTCAGTTTTAAAGTCTTAAGCACTGCGGACTCAACTTTATTGAAAAGAATATACTTTATTCTGAAAACACCTCGAAGTGCGTGACATTAATTGTTCACACTTGACGCCAGATATTGTGTCAAACAGGTCAGCTTTCTCTCAGTGCAGCTACAAGATGCCTCGCTACACTTTACCATGTCAGGTTACGGTTTACAGTATACGTTCATGTCAAGTGTGCTCTGGTAGATACAGCCCCAGGGTTTGTATCCAGCCCCCTCAGTGAGCTATGAGGGGGGGTAGGGCCTTAGAGGGTGGCCGTTGCACATTGTCTGTCTGCCCCCAGCTTTAGTGCGTCCCTCAGCACCTCGTCCTGGATCTTGGAATGTGCCGGCCTGCCACCCTCGGTCAGGGACAACTCTTTAGGCCGGAAGACCAGCAGGTTTCGGGCAGACCAGGGAGCGTCTTTCGCCAAGTCGATAGTCCTCCAGCAACAGTTGAGGTCTATCTCGGTGTGCGTCTCTGGGAGCAGCCCGTAGAGCACAGAGTCACATAGACGGACATACGACATAGGGGCAGGAGGAGGCCATTCAGCCCCTCGAGCCTGCTCCCCCATTCAGTAAGATCGTGGCTGATCCCTTTGTGTTTCGATTTCCACGTTCCCATCGACCCCTGATAACCTTCGATTCCCTTGCCTGACAAGAATCTATCTCCCTTGGCCTTAAAAATACTCAGTGACCCCACCTCCACCGCCTCCTGAGGCAGAGAGTTCCAAACTCGTACAACCCTCTGAGGGGAAAACATTTCTCCTCATCTCTGTCCTAAAAGGGCAACCCCTTAATTTTAAAACACTCCCCCCCTAGTTCTGGACTCACCCACAAGAGGAAACACCATTTCCACGCCCAACTTGTCTCGAGACTGTTCAAGGTCTTGTGCACTTCAATCAAATCTCCCCCTCGCTCTTCTAAACTCCAGTGGGAACAAGCCCAGTCTGTCCAACCCTTTCCTCATCAGACAACCCACTCATTCCAGGTCTCAATCTAGTAAACCTCCTCCGAACCGCCTCCAACCCGTTTACACCCTTCCTTAAATAAGGAGACCAGAACTGCCCACAGTATTTGAGGTGTAGTCTCACCACTGCCCTGTATATGGTGCTTGGGGTGATATATGAGCATGGCTATAGGATTGGCTAACTAACAGGAAACAGAGTAAGGATAAATGGGTCATTGTCTGGTTGGCAAACTGTAACTATTGGAGTGCTGCAGGGATCAGTGCTGAGGCCTCAGCCATTTCCAATCTATATCACTGACTCGGATGAAGGGACCGAGTTTATTATAGCCAGGCTTGCTGATGATACGAGGGTAGGTCGGAAAGTAAGCTGTGAGGAGGATACAAAGGGTCTCCAACGGGATAGACATAGGCAAAGTGAGTGGGCAAAAAATTTGGCAGACGGAGTACAATGTGGAAAAAAGTGAGCTGGTCTGCTCTGGCAGGAAGAATAAAAAAAACCCTATTGAAATGGAGAGAGACTGCAGGACACTGCGGTGCAGAGGGATCTGGGTGTCCTGGTGCATGAATCACAAGAAGTTAGTACGCAGATGCAGCGAGTGATTGGGAAGGCAAATGGAAAGTTGTCCTTTATTGCGATGGGGGGATGGAGTATAAAAGTGGGGAAGTCTTGTTCCAACTGGACAGGGCGTTGGTGAGGCCGCTCCTGGGGCACTGTGGACAGTTCTGGTCTCCTTACTTAAGGAGGGACAGACTCGCATTGGAAGCCGTTCAGAGAAGGTTCACTCGGCTGATTCCTGGGACGAAGGGGGTTTGTCTGATGGGGAAAGGTTGAGCAGGTTGGGGCCTTTACCCATTGGAGTTTAGAAGAATGAGAGGTGATCTTATTGAAACATGTCAGATTCTGAGGGGAGGGGGTTTGACAGGGTGGATGCTGAGGGGATGTTTCCCCCTCCGTGTGGGGGGGAATCTAGAATGAGGGGGGAGGGGGGGCACAGTTTCAGAATGAGGGGTCTCCCATTGAAGACGGAGATGAGGAGGAATTTCTTGTCTCAGAGGGTGGTCGGTCTGTGGAATTCTCCCCTCCCCCCAACAGAGAGCAGTGGGGGCCGGGTCACTGAATATATTCAAGGCCGAGTGAGACAGATTTCTGATCGACGAGGGAGTTGAGGGTTATGGAGGTGAGGGACAGGAAAGTGGAGTTGAGGCCACAATCCGATCAGCCACAATCTTATTGAATGGGAGAGGAGGGTCGATGGGGCTGAATGGCCTCCTCCTGCTCCTAAGTCCTATTTAACCTCCCGTATTTTCTCTCTCTTACCCCAGATGACAAGGGCAGAGATGGTTACTCGTCAGGCAGCCAGCACTCCCTTACCGGGGATGAATTCACCGCCAACGAGAGCTCGCGCCTCATACCCACTCCGGGAGGACCGACCTTGGCTACACCACAAGGTAGAGACATCTCACACCGCCAGCTAGGGCCTGAGCCAAACTAGGCCCTAGGGCCAGGCCCCCTCACCCCCTCCCCCCACCCCAGCAGCTAGCGAGGGAGGGATCCGGGGGCTCTCTGGCTCCGACTGGCTGGAAGTCAGTGCCGCTCACTGGGGTACAGGACAGTATACCTCACCCCCTCAACCCTCCCACTCCATCCCCTGCCTCTCCTATGCCTCCGGTGCCGGGGTGGGATGGTGGGGGGGTATGAGGCGCAATCATAGCCGAGCTAGAAAATGTACGAGGGAAAAAGGGGGAGAGAGAATGTGTGAGAGAAAGAGAGAGAGAATGTGTGAGAGAAAGAGAGAGAGAATGTGTGAGAGAAAGAGAGAGAATGTGTGAGAGAAAGAGAGAGAGAATGGGTGAAAGAGAGAGAATGTGTGTGGGAAAAAGAGGGAGAGAATGGGTGAGAGAAAGAGAGAATGAGAGAGAGAATGTGTGAGAGAACGAGAGAGAATGTGTGAAAGAAAGAGAGAATGAGAGAGAGAATGTGAGAGAACGAGAGAGAAAATGTGTGAGAGAAGGAGAGAAAATGTGTGAGAGAAGGAGAGAGAGAGAATGTGTGAGAGAAGGAGAGAGAATGTGAGAGAAGGAGAGAGAGAGAATGTGTGAGAGAAGGAGAGAGAGAGAATGTGTGAGAGAAGGAGAGAGAATGTGAGAGAAGGAGAGAGAGAATGTGTGAGAGAAGGAGAGAGAGAGGAGAGTGTTGAAGAGGCAGGCGGGGCAGGCAGAGGCTCACTTGGAGCATAAATGTGAGCACGGAGCAGATGGGTGGAATGGCCTGTTTCTGTCTCCGAAACTTGCTGGTCTTTATGCGTGGGTGTGAGGGACCATCGAGGTCCAATCACTTACAGTCACTACCCTGTCCACACCATTCAGCAGAAAGTCAGATTCACCACAGTGTGTGGGGGAGAGACAGAGAGAGAGAGAGAGAGAGAGGCAGAGAGATAGATACAGAGAAAGAGAGAGAAAGAGGCAGAGAGCGAGACAGAGAGACAGAGAGAGAAAGAGAGAGAGACAGAGAGAGAGGCAGAGAGAGAGACAGAGACAGAGAGATACAGAGAGAAAGGCAGAGAGAGAGAGAGAGCAAGAGAGAGAGGGGTGCAGAGAGAGACAGAGGGAGGGAGAGAGACAGAGGGAAAGGGACAGAGAGAGAGAGGCAGAGACAGAGACAGACAGAGAGAGAGACACGGAGAGAGAGAGAGACAGAGAAAGAGAGAGAGACAGAGAGAGAGACAGAGAGAGACAGAGGGAGAGAGATAGTGAGAGAGACAGGGAGAGAGGGACAGAGCAAGTGAAACAGAGACAGAAGGAAGGGGGAGAGAGAGACAGAGGGACAGAGACAGAGGGAGAGAGACAAAGGGAGAGAGACAGAGGGAAAGGGACAGAGAGAGAGAGGCAGAGACAGAGACAGACAGAGAGAGAGACACGGAGAGAGAGAGACAGAGAAAGAGAGAGAGAGACAGAGAGAGACAGAGAGAGACAGAGGGAGAGAGATAGTGAGAGAGACAGGGAGAGAGGGACAGAGCAAGTGAAACAGAGAGAGAAGGAAGGGGGAGAGAGAGACAGAGGGACAGAGACAGAGGGAGAGACAGTGAGAGAGAGAGAGGGAGAGACAGAGAGAGTCGGCAAGAGAGACACATAGAGACAGAGAGACAGAAAGAGAATTAGAGAGAGACACACAGGGAGAGAGGGAGGTAGAGAGACAGGGACAGAGACAGAGGGAGAGACAGTGAGAGAGAGAGAAGGAGAGACAGAGAGAGATGGCAAGAGAGACACATAGAGACAGAGAGACAGAGAGAGAATTAGAGAGAGACACACAGGGAGAGAGGTAGAGAGACAGGGACAGAGACAGAGAGAGAGACAAAAAGAGAGAAAGGGAGAGAAGCTGAGAGAGAAAGAGAAAGAGAGAGAGAGAGAGAGAGACAGGGAGAGAGAGGAAGAGAGTTATCAGATAGAACCCATAGGTAGGGCTGTAATGAAGATTGATGCTAATGAGACAAATGCTTGCACTCAGTCCTGGTTCTCTTTCATCTTCACTTAAACATTTCTTGCTGAGGTTGTGAAGAGCGATATCCCAAAGGGGTCATTCCAGTTCAATTAGATCTCAGGGCAGGGAGGTGAATTTGCAATTGAGCAGTGGCTAGCCCTGTACAAGCACTGTCAGCTTCCTCAGACATCTGAAAATACAATCACTACAGCCTTTGTGGCAAGAAAAGTAGCCCATTTTACACAGCAGGATCCCAGTGTAGTCACCACTGCAGTGAATAAATTTACTCCAGAGATGGTTACAGCAAGTGGGAGCTTTACTCTGTATCTAACAAGGTGCTGTACCTGTCCTGGGAGTGTTTGATGGGGACGGTGTAGAGGGAGCTTTACTCTGTATCTAACCCCGTGCTGTACCTGTCCTGGGAGTGTTTGATGGGGACGGTGTAGAGGGAGCTTTACTCTGTACCTAACCCCGTGCTGTACCTGTCCTGGGAGTGTTTGATGCCCGCTCTTCATAAGTGACTGTGTGGAACTCACCATCTCTCTGTCTGTTTGTTCTCTGTGTGTGTCTGTCTCTCTCTCTCTCCCTCTCTCTCTCTCTCCCCCTCCTCTGTTGCCTTGCAGACACCTCCACCTCTCAGCCGGCATTACCAGCGCCAGTTTTGGGTGATGCAGGATCGAAGCGACCGCCTTCCCTCTACGCCAACGGCGGTGCCACCCCCAGCGGTGCCCAGAGCTGCCCTGGTCCTCTGCCGCCGCCCATTTGTACATCCCCTGGACCCCGCCCGGAGAAGGCACGGCTCGGCTCGGCATCCTCTGTCTGCACCCGGAGCAGCTACAAGTCGGCGAGCTCCCAGCTGCCGCCTCCTGTTGGCGAAGGTGAGTACCCGCCTGATATGCGCCAGCCCGTTGAGTTAAAATCGGGTGGGGTGCCGGAGTCTGCATCTATGGCAGAGTCAAAACTGTAGGGAATCCCCGACACCAGCGGCAGGAGCCCCACGCTTATGTGCCACCTGCCCTCACAGCAGCGCCACAGGGAGTGCCTTACCATGGTAATTCCACAATCATGGTCACAGAAGGCTCTTGAAAAAGTGCCACACGAGAGGCTTCTCATGCAGAAAATGCACAGCCATGGCGGCAATTCTATTCGTCTGAATGGGGATGGCCTAAGAGACAGGAGGAAGTGTGTTCCATGCCTGCGTTTTGGATTGTTGGGAGAAGAGTTGGGGATCTGTCACTGGGATGCATACATCAAGAATGGAGCAGCTCGGGAACAGACCATTCTCCCCTATGTTCCGTGCGGTATTTCTGACCCACACCAGCCTCCTCCCACCCTCTGCTTCAATCGCCCCCCCATTCCCATATCCATCAATTTCTTTCTTGGTCATCTGTTTATCCAGCATTCTGCCCCCGTTACATACGTTGACACTATTCAGCTCGACCACTCCCTGTGGGACCGAGTGCCACATTCTCTCATGCTCTGGGTAAACACATTACTCCTGAATCCCCCTGATTGGATTTATTAGTAAACGTCTTACATTAATGGCCCTTGGTTTACGATATGTGTTTCTCTGTCCCCTCTCCCTCAGGGAGATATCTGTGCAGTGACTGGTGTCTCTCATTCCCCTCTCTCTCAGGGAGATATCTGTACACTGACTGGTGTCTCTCAGTCCCCTCTCTCTCTCAGGGAGATATCTGTACACTGACTGGTGTCTCTCAGTCCCCTCTCTCTCAGGGAGATATCCGTACAGTGACTGGTGTCTCTCAGTCCCTCTCTCTCAGGGAGATATCTGTACAGTGACTGGTGTCTCACAGTCCCTCTCTCTCTCAGGGAGATATCTGTACACTGACTGGTGTCTCTCAGTCCCTCTCTCTCTCAGGGAGATATCTGTACACTGACTGGTGTCTCTCAGTCCCTCTTTCTCTCAGGGAGCTGTCTGTACAGTGACTGGTGTCTCTCAGTCCCTATCTCTCAGGGAGATAACTGTACACTGACTGGAACAAAAACAGAATTACCTGGAAAAACTCAGCAGGTCGGGCAGCATTGGCGGAGAAGAAAAGAGTTGACGTTTCAAGTCCTCATGACCCTTCGACAGAACTTGAGTTCGAGTCCAAGAAAGAGTTGAAATATAAGCTGGTTTAAGGTGTGTGTGGGGGAGGGGGGGCGGAGAGAGAGAGAGAGAGAGAAGTGGAGGGGGGGGTGTGGTTGTAGGGACAACTCTTTTCTTCTCCGCCGATGCTGCCAGACCTGCTGAGTTTTTCGAGGTAATTCTGTTTTTGTTTTGGATTTCCGGCATCCGCAGTTTTTTTGTTTTTATCTTTGTACACTGACTGGTGTCTCTCAGTCCCCTCTCTCTGAGGGAGATACCTGTACACTGACTGGTGTCTCTCAGTCCCCTCTCTCTCTCTCAGGGAGATATCTGTACACTGACTGGTGTCTTTCAGTCCCCTCTCTCTCAGGGAGATATCTGTACACTGACTGGTATCTCTCAGTCCCCTCTCTCTCTTAGGGAGATATCTGTACACTGACTGGTGTCTCTCAGTCCCCTCTCTCTCAGGGAGATATCTGTACACTGACTGGTGTCTCTCAGTCCCCTCTCTCTCTCAGGGAGATATCTGTACACTGACTGGCGTCTCTCAGTCCCTATCTCTCAGAGAGATATCTGTACACTGACTGGTGTCTCTCAGTCCCCTCTCTCTCAGGGAGATATCTGTACACTGACTGATGTCTCTCAGTCCCTCTCTCTCAGGGAGATAACTGTACACTGACTGGTGTCTCTCAGTCCCCTCTCTCTCAGGGAGATATCTGTACACTGACTGGTGTCTCTCAGTCCCTCTCTCTCAGGGAGCTGTCTGTACAGTGACTGGTGTCTCTCAATCCCCTCTCTCTCAGGGAGATATCTGTACACTGACTGGTGTCTCTCAGTCCCTCTCTCTCTCTCAGGGAGATATCTGTACACTGACTGGTGTCTCTCAGTCCCCTCTCTCTCAGGGAGATATCTGTACACTGACTGATGTCTCTCAGGGAGATATCTGTAGTGACTGGTGTCTCTCAGTCCCTATCTCTCAGGGAGATAACTGTACACTGACTGGTGTCTCTCAGTCCCCTCTCTCTCTCACGGAGATATCTGTACACTGACTGGTGTCTCTCAGTCCCCTCTCTCTCTCAGGGAGATATCTGTACACTGACTGGCGTCTCTCAGTCCCTATCTCTCAGAGAGATATCTGTACACTGACTGGTGTCTCTCAGTCCCCTCTCTCTCAGGGAGATATCTGTACACTGACTGGTGTCTCTCAGTCCCTCTCTCTCAGGGAGCTGTCTGTACAGTGACTGGTGTCTCTCAGTCCCCTCTCTCTCAGGGAGATATCTGTACACTGACTGGTGTCTCTCAGTCCCCTCTCTCTCTCAGGGAGCTGTCTGTACACTGACTGGTGTCTCTCAGTCCCCTCTCTCTCAGGGAGATAGCTGTACAGTGACTGGTGTCTCTCAGTCCCTCTCTCTCTCAGGGAGATATCTGTACACTGACTGGTGTCTCTCAGTCCCTATCTCTCAGGGAGATATCTGTGCACTGACTGGTGTCTCTCAGTCCCCTCTCTCTCAGGGAGGTATCTGTACACTGACTGGTGTCTCTCAGTCCCCTCTCTCTCAGGGAGATATCTGTACACTGACTGGTGTCTCTCAGTCCCCTCTCTCTCAGGGAGATATCTGTACACTGACTGGTGTCTCTCAGTCCCTCTCTCTCTCAGGGAGATATCTGTACACTGACTGGTGTCTCTCAGTCCCTATCTCTCAGGGAGATATCTGTGCACTGACTGATGTCTCTCTCTCTCTCAGGGAGATATCTGTACACTGACTGGTGTCTCTCAGTCCCCTCTCTCTCAGGGAGATATCTGTACACTGACTGGTGTCTCTCAGTCCCTCTCTCTCTCAGGGAGATATCTGTACACTGACTGGTGTCTCTCAGTCCCTCTCTCTCTCAGCGAGATATCTGTACACTGACTGGTGTCTCTCAGTCCCCTCTCTCTCTCACGGAGATATCTGTACACTGATTGGTGTCTCTCAGTCCCCTCTCTCTCAGGGAGATATCTGTACACTGACTGGTGTCTCTCAGTCCCTATCTCTCAGGGAGCTGTCTGTACAGTGACTGGTGTCTCTCAGTCCCCTCTCTCTCAGGGAGATATCTGTACACTGACTGGTTTCTCTCTGTCCCTCTCTCTCAGGGAGATATCTGTACACTGACTGGTGTCTCTCAGTCCCCTCTCTCTCAGGGAGGTATCTGTACACTGACTGGGGTCTCAGTCCCCTCTCTCTCAGGGAGATATCTGTACACTGACTGGTGTCTCTCAGTCCCTCTTTCTCTCAGGGAGCTGTCAGTACAGTGACTGGTGTCTCTCAGTCCCCTCTCTCTCAGGGAGATATCTGTACACTGACTGGTGTCTCTCAGACCCCTCTCTCTCTCAGGGAGATATCTGTACACTGACTGGTGTCTCTCAGTCCCCTCTCTCTCTCAGGGAGATATCTGTACACTGACTGGTGTCTCTCAGTCCCCTCTCTCTCAGGGAGCTGTCTGTACACTGACTGGTGTCTCTCAGTCCCCTCTCTCTCAGGGAGATATCTGTACACTGACTGGTGTCTCTCAGTCCCCTCCTCTCAGGGAGATATCTGTACACTGACTGGTGTCTCTGAGTCCCCTCTCTCTCTCAGGGAGATATCTGTACACTGACTGGTGTCTCTCAGTCTCCTCTCTCTCAGGGAGATATCTGTACACTGACTGGTGTCTCTCTCTCTCTCTCTCAGGGAGATATCTGTACACTGACTGGTGTCTCTGAGTCCCCTCTCTCTCTCAGGGAGATATCTGTACACTAACTGGTGTCTCTCAGTCTCCTCTCTCTCACGGAGGTATCTGTGCACTGACTGGTGTCTCTCAGTCCCCCTCTCTCTCTCAGGGAGATATCTGTACACTAACTGGTGTCTCTCAGTCTCCTCTCTCTCACGGAGGTATCTGTGCACTGACTGGTGTCTCTCAGTCCCCCTCTCTCTCTCAGGGAGATATCTGTACACTGACTGGTGTCTCTCAGTGCCCTCTCTCTCAGGGAGATATCTGTGCACTGACTGGTGTCTCTCAGTCTCCTCTCTCTCACGGAGGTATCTGTACACTGACTGGTGTCTCTCAGTCCCTATCTCTCAGGGAGATATCTGTGCACTGACTGGTGTCTCTCCATCCCTATCTCTCAGGGAGATATCTGTACACTGACTGATGTCTCTCTCTCTCTCAGGGAGATATCTGTACACTGACTGGTGTCTCTCAGTCCCTCTCTCTCTCAGGGAGATATCTGTGCACTGACTGGTGTCTCTCCGTCCCTATCTCTCAGGGAGATATCTGTACACTGACTGATGTCTCTCTCTCTCTCAGGGAGATATCTGTACACTGACTGGTGTCTCTCAGTCCCTCTCTCTCTCAGGGAGATATCTGTACACTGACTGGTGTCTCTCCGTCCCTCTCTCTCAGGGAGATATCTGTACACTGACTGGTGTCTCTCAGTCCCTATCTCTCAGGGAGATAACTGTACACTGACTGGTGTCTCTCAGTCCCCTCTCTCTCTCTCAGGGAGATATCTGTACACTGACTGGTTTCTCTCAGTCCCCCTCTCTCTCTCAGGGAGATATCTGTACACTGACTGGTGTCTCTCAGTCCCCTCTCTCTCTCTCAGGGAGATATTTGTACACTGACTGGTGTCTCTCAGTCCCTGTCCCTTGGGGAGGTGTGGCGAGTGTGACAGGCGCTACAGTTGGGATGTCGGAGGGAGTTTTTTGGTGGGGTTGGGGGGGTATATCCCTGTTTCTTACACCAGGAATTGTCGAGGTCAGGGCACAGAGAAACACCGCTCCGCAGGCTTGTGATTCTCACCATTGTTTCTCCCTTGTTGTGCGGGCTGACCTCCGACCTCCCTCGATCTGACAGGAGATGGAAACGAGGCGGAAGTTGACAGGAAGGTTTAGCTCCCTCCCCGACCCCCGGGCCCCCGTTTTGAATGGTCAGGAAGGAGGTTTTCTTTCCCTGGTTCCCCCCCCCCCTCCCCGCCCACCCCTTACCCCGGCCTTGGCGGCACACCTGCCCGAGAGGAAGCCTGAGGCCTGCTACCTGACCGCAGCCAGGAAGCCGCGGACGACTCGGGCCAGGGCCTGGTGCCTGCCTGCTCCTCCCTGGCTCTCTTGGCGATGCTCCCGGGTCCAGTCAACGGCTGATTCGCATCCCCGATACGGCCGCCCCCCCACCCCCCCGCTCTCGGCTCGTCGGCTGCCGAAGCCCTCGCCCCCTGACTTGTTGCCCCCCCTCCACCCGCCCCCCCCCCCACCCCCCACCTACCCCCCCCCCCCCCCCCAACACACACGCACGACACCGCCCGAACTCCCAGCCCTGCCTCCGTTGCCGCACTCTCTGTCCCATCCTGGCTCCCCGTTCCGGTAACCCCTCCATTTTAAAGTTCCGGCCCCAGTTTTCACATGCCCCTCGGCCCCCTTAGACCCCATTCCCTCCCCTCTGTAACCCTCCTCCTCCTCCGACCCTCCGAGGTTTTTCTCTGCGCTCCTCCTGATCCGGCCTCTGAACCACTGGCGGATGGATGTGCCTTCAGTAGTCCTGGGTTCCCGGAATTCCCACTCCATACCTCTCCGCCTCTCTCTCTCTCTCACTCTCTCTATCTTCTCCCCCACCTCTCTCTCTCTCTCTCTCTCCTACTCTTCCCCCCCCTCTCTCTCTCTCCTCCCCTCCTCTCTCTCTCTCTCTCTCCTCCCCTCCTCTCTCTCTCTCTCTCCTCCCCTCCTCTCTCTCTCTCTCTCTCTCCTCCCCTCCTCTCTCTCTCTCTCTCTCTCCTCCCCTCCTCTCTCTGTCTCTCTCTCTCTCTCCTCCTCTCCTCTCTCTGTCTCTCTCTCTCTCTCCTCCTCTCTCTCTCTCTCTCCTCCCCTCCTCTCTCTCTCTCTCTCTCCTCCCCCCCTCTCTCTCTCTCTCTCCTCCCACCCTCTCTCTCTCTCCTCCCCTCCTCTCTCTCTCTCTCTCCTCCCCTCCTCTCTCTCTCTCTCTCTCCGCCCCTCCTCTCTCTCTCTCTCTCTCCTCCCCTCCTCTCTCTCTCTCTCTCCTCACCTCCTCTCTCTCTCTCTCTCCTCCCCTCCTCTCTCTCTCTCTCTCCTCCCCTCCTCTCTCTCTCCCCCTCTCTCTCTCTCCTCCCCTCCTCTCTCTCTCTCTCCTCCCCTCCTCTCTCTCTCTCTCTCCTCCCCTCCTCTCTCTCTCTCTCTCCTCCCCTCCTCTCTCTCTCTCTCTCTCCTCTCCCTCCCTCTCTCCCCCCCTCTCTCTCTCTCCTCCCCTCCTCTCTCTCTCTCTCCTCCCCTCCTCTCTCTCTCCCCCTCTCTCTCTCTCCTCCCCTCCTCTCTCTCTCTCTCTCTCCTCCCCTCCTCTCTCTCTCTCTCTCCTCCCCTCCTCTCTCTCTCTCTCCTCTATTTCTCTCTCCTCCCCTCCTCTCTCTCTCTCTCTCCTCCTCTATCTCTCTCTCCTCCCCTCCTCTCTCTCTCCTCCCCTCATCTCTCTCTCTCTCCTCCTCTATCTCTCTCTCCTCCCCTCCTCTCTCTCTCCTCCTCTCCTTTCTCTCTCTCCTTCCCTCCTCTCTCTCTCTCTCCTCTATTTCTCTCTCCTCCCCTCCTCTCTCTCTCTCTCCTCCTCTATCTCTCTCTCCTCCCCTCCTCTCTCTCTCCTCCTCTCCTCTCTCTCTCTCCTTCCCTCCTCTCTCTCTCTCCTCTATTTCTCTCTCCCCTCCTCTCTCTCTCTCCTCCCCTCCTCTCTCTCTCTCTCCTCCCCTCCTCTCTCTCTCTCTCCTCCCCTCATCTCTCTCTCTCTCCTCCTCTATCTCTCTCTCCTCCCCTCCTCTCTCTCTCTCCTCCCCTCCTCTCTCTCTCTCTCCTTCCCTCCTCTCTCCCTCTCTCTCTCTCTCCTCCCCTCCTCTCTCCCTCTCTCTCTCTCTCTCCTCCCCTCTTCTCTCCCACTCTCTCTCTCTCTCTCTCCTCCCCTCCTCTCTCTCTCTCTCCCTCTCCTCCCCACCTCTCTCTCTCTCTCCTCCCCTCCTCTCTCTCTCTCCTCCCCTCCTCTCTCCCTCTCTCTCTCTCTCTCCTCCCCTCCTCTCTCTCTGTCTCTCTCTCACTCTCTCTATCTATTCCCCCACCTCTCTGTCTCTCTCTCTCTCCTACTCCTCCTCTCTCTCTCTCTCTCCCCTCCTCTCTCTCTCTCTCTCCTCCTCTCTCTCTCTCTCTCTCTCTCGCCCCTTTTGAAATACCCCTTAAAAACTGACCTCTTCACCCAGGCTCTTGCTCACCTCTCCCTAATATCTCCCGATGAAGCCTGGCGTCAAAATCCCTCTGATTTAAGCTCTCTTGGAAAGCATCTTGGCGACAACGTTCTATATTGCAGGTGCTATGTAAATGCAGGCTGTTGTTCTTTTCTAAACTCTCCAGCCACTTGTGCTCCCTGTAATCCCCTGGGATTTTGTGAGATCGAAGGATTTGGGAAGGATAATGCTCCAAACTCTTGCTCGTAGGGCACATGGGAACCCAGAGAGAGAGCCGGAGGGGGAAGGGGAGGGGACGGCTTTCTCAGTGACACCACGGGAGGAAGAGTTATGGGGAGGGACAGGGTATTCCTGGGGTGAGGAGTTTGAGTCAAGATGAAGGGAGTTGGATTGGTTTCTGTCGGATAGTCCATGACTGTCAGGGATTGGGAGATGAGGAATCGATAAACCTCTAGTTGACCGTTCATTGAGGTGGAGGGTTCAATACCCACCAGGGTCGGAGCGGAGAGGGGTCCACAGGTTAAACAAGAGAGGGAGAGGGAGGGAGGGAGAGTGGGAAAGCTATCACATGGAGGAATGTCGGGACCTGGAAGGGGTACAGCAAGGGGGGAATGATGGGGATTGAGGGATACGGGGAGAAGGTGGGGATTGAGGGACACGGGGAGAAGGTGGGATTGAGGGATACGGGGAGAAGGTGGGATTGAGGGATACGGGGAGAAGGTGGGATTGAGGGATACGGGGAGAAGGTGGGATTGAGGGATACGGGGAGAAGGTGGGATTGAGGGATACGGGGAGAAGGTGGGGATTGAGGGATACGGGGAGAAGGTGGGGATTGAGGGATATAGGGAGAAGGTGGGATTGAGGGATACGGGGAGAAGGTGGGATTGAGGGATACGGGGAGAAGGTGGGATTGAGGGATACGGGGAGAAGGTGGGATTGAGGGATACGGGGTGAAGGTGGGGATTGAGGGATACAGGGAGAAGGTGGGGTTGAGGGATACGGGGAGAAGGTGGGGTTGAGGGATACGGGGAGATTGAGGGTCTGGGGAGTCATTATCAAGACTGAGGACGTTCTACTAACACCTCCCTCTGTCTCTCTCTCTCTCTCTCTCTTTCTCTCTCCTTCCCTCCTTCTCTCCCGCTCTCGGGTTTATTTTCCCCTTCCCCTGCTGTCCCCTCCTCCTCCCTTTCCAATCCCACTTTCCCCTCAGATGCCTGTGCCAACTTAGTGCTCAGCTGTCTCTTCTGTGAGTTCTCCGACTGTTGCCAGCTGCTACCCTCCCTCCTCCTGGACACTGACTGCGGCCTGCTGTGTTGCCCCTGCCAGGACGCTCACCTGCCGGGCGCCGGGGAGAGGGTCCGGTTCAGTGAGTGCCGCTGCGCCTGTGATGCCGAGTCGTCTATTTTTGAGGCCTGCCAGCAGTCGGGGGAGTGCTTAGAGTTGGCCATGGAGATCTCCGAGCTGTGTTACCACTGAGCGCACCACAGGAGAGGAGGCGGGGGAGGGAGGACCTGAGGAGGTCAGTCAGGTGCGGCGCTTGGTGAGGCTGCTCTGTCCCTCGTCCATCTGCTGGCCCTTAGAAAGAGGAATCCAGTTCAATGCCCTCACTGTAACACTCTGATATACCCTACACGCCTCACTGTAACACTCTGATATACCCCATACCCCTCACTGTAACACTCTGATATACCCCACACCCCTCACTGTAACACTGAGATACCCGACAGCCCTCACTGTAACACTGAGATACCCGACAGCCCTCACTGTAACACTGATATAACCCACGCCCCTCACTGTAACACTCTGATATACCCAACACCCCTCACTGTAACACTCTGATATACCCCACACCCCTCACTGTGACACTCTGATATATCCCACACCTCTCACTGTAACACTCTGATATACCCCACACCTCTCCGTGTAACACTCTGATATACCCCACACCCCTCACTGTAACACTCTGATATACCCCACACCCATCACTGTAACACTGATATAACCCACGCCCCTCACTGTAACACTCTGATATACCCCACACCTCTCACTGTAATCCTGATATAGCCCACGCCCCTCACTGTAACACTGATATACCCTACACCCCTCACTGTAACACTGAGATAGCCCCACACCGCTCACTGTAACACTCTGATATACCCTACACCCCTCACTGTAACACTGAGATACCCCACACCACTCACTGTAACACTCTGATATACCCTACACCCCTCACTGTAACACTGAGATACCCCACACCCCTCACTGTAACACTCTGATATACCCCACAGCCCTCACTGTAACAGTCTGATATACCCCACACCCCTCACTGTAACACTCTGATATACCCCACACCCCTCACTGTAACACTCTGATATACCCCACACCCCTCACTGTAACACTCTGATATATCCCACACCTCTCACTGTAACACTCTGATATACCCCACACCCCTCACTGTAACACTCTGATATATCCCACACCCCTCACTGTAACACTCTGATATACCCCACACCCCTCACTGTAACACTCTGATATACCCCACACCCCTCACTGTAACACTCTGATATACCCCACACCCATCACTGTAACACTCTGATATACCCCACACCCCTCACTGTAACACTGATATAACCCACACCCCTCACTGTAACACTCTGATATACCCCACACCCCTCAGTGTAACACTGATATACCCCACACCACTCAATGTAACACACTGATATACCCCACACCCCTCACTGTAACACTCTGATATACCCCACACCCCTCACTGTAACACTCTGATATACCCCACCCCACTCAATGTAACATTCTGATATACCCCACACCCTTCACTGTAACACTCTGATATACCCCACACCCCTCACTGTAACAATCTGATATACACCACACCCCTCACTGTAACACTCTGATATACCCCACACCCCTCACTGTAACACTCTGATATACCCCACCCCACTCAATGTAACATTCTGATATACCCCACACCCTTCACTGTAACACTCTGATATACCCCACACCCCTCACTGTAACAATCTGATATACACCACACCCCTCACTGTAACACTCTGATATACCCCACACCCCTCACTGTAACACTCTGATATACCCCACCCCACTCAATGTAACATTCTGATATACCCCACACCCTTCACTGTAACACTCTGATATACCCCACACCCCTCACTGTAACACTCTGATATACCCCACCCCACTCAATGTAACATTCTGATATACCCCACACCCTTCACTGTAACACTCTGATAGATCCCACACCCCTCACTGTAACAATCTGATATATCGCACACCCCTCAATGTAACAATCTAATATACCCCACACCCCTCACTGTAACTCTCTGATATACCCCACACCCTCACTGTAACTGACTGATATACCCCACAACCCTTACTGTAACACTGTGATATACCCCACACACATCACTGTAACAATCTGATATACCCCACACGCCTCACTGTAACACTCTCATATACTCCACACCCTTCAATGTAAGACTGATATACCCCACACCCCTCACTGTAACACTCTGATATACCCCACACCCCTCACTGTAACACTCTGATATACACCACACCCCACACTGTAACACTTTGATATACCCCACACCCCTCGCTGTCACACTCTGATATATGCCACATCCCTCACTGTAACACTCTGATATACCCCACACCCCTCACAGTAACACTTTGATATACCCCAAACCCCTCACTGTAACACTTTGATATACCCCAAACCCCTCACTGTAACACTCTGTTATATCCCACACCACTCAATGTAACACTCTGATATACCCCATGCCCCTCAATATAACACTCTGATATACCCCACACACCTCACTGTAACACTGATAAACCCCAACCACCTCACTGTAACACTCGGATATACCCCACACCGCTCACTGTAACACTCTGATATACCCGGCACCCGACACTGTAAAACTCTGTTCTACACCACACGCCTCACTGTAACACTGATATACCCCACGACCCTCGCTGTAACACCCTGACATATCCCGCACCCCTCAATGTAACACTCAGATATACCCCACATTCCTGACTGTAACACTCTGACATACCCCACATCTCTCACTGAAACACTGACATCACCCTTACACCTCACTGTAAAACTCTGACATATCCCACATCCTTCACTGTAAGACTCAGATATATCCCACACTCCTCACTGTAACACTGATATATCCCACACCCCTCACTGTAACACTGATATACCACACACCCATTTGTGTAATGCTTTGATATAGCCCACACTCCTCACTGTAATACTCTGATATAAACCACACCCCTCAATGTAACACTCCGATATATCCCACACCTCTCACTGTAACCGACTGATAGACCCAACACGCCTCACTGCAACAGACTGATATATCCCACACCCCTCACTGTAACACTCTGATATATCCCACACACCTCACTGTAACACTCTGATATACCCCACATCCCTCACTGTAACACTCTGATATATCCCACACACTTCACTGTAACACTGATACATCCCTCATGCTCACTATAACCCTCTGATAGGTCCCACACCCATCACTGTGACACTCTGTTATACCACTCACCCCTCACTGTAACACTCAGATATAACCCACAAGTCTCAATGTAACACTCTGATATACCCCACACCCCTGACTGTAACATTCTGATATATCCCACACCCATTTGTGTAATGCTTTGATATACCCCACACTCCTCACTGTAATACTCTGATATATTCCACACCCCTCACCGCAACACTCTGATATATTCCACACCCCTCGCTGTAACACTCAGATATACCCCACACCCATTTGTGTAACACTCTGATATACCCCACACCCCTCACTGTAACACTCAGATATACCCAACACCCATTTGTGTAACATTGTGATATACCCCACACCACTCACTGTAACACTGATATAGCCCACACCCCTCACTGTAGCAATCTGATATACCACACAACCCTGCCTGTAACACTGATATACCCCACACACCTCACTGTTACTTTCTGATATAAACCACACCCTTCACTGTAACACTCTGATATACCCCACACCCCTCACTGTAACGTACTGATATTCCCCACACGCCTCACTGTAACACTCTGATATACACCACAGCCCTCACTGTAACACTGCAATATACCCCACACCACTCACTGTAACACAATGATTTACACCACACCCCTCACTGTAACACTCTTATATATCCCACACCCCTCACTGTAACAATCTGATATACCCCACACCCCTCACTGTAACACTCTGATATATCCCACACCCCTCACTGTAACACAATGATTTACACCACACCCCCCACTGTAACACTCTTATATATCCCACACCCTTCACTGTAACACTCTGATATACCCCACACCCCTCACTTTAACACTCTGATATACCCCACACCCCTCAATGTAACACTCTGATATATCCCACACCCCACTCTGTAAGAGTCTGATATAGCCCACACCCCTCACTGTCACACTCTGATATACACCACACCCCTCACTGTAACACTCTGATATGCCCCATGCCCCTCAATGTAACACTCTGATATTTCCCACACCCCTCACTGTAGCACTCTGATATACACGACACCCCTCACAGTAACACTGATAAATCCCACACACCTCACTGTAACACTCGGATATAACCCACACACGTCACTGTAACACTCTGATGTACCCGGCACCCGACACTGTAACACTCTGTTCTACGCCACAAGCCTCACTGTAACACTGATATACCCCACAACCCTGACTGGAACACCCTCACATATCCCACACACCTCAATGTAACACTCTGATATACCCCACACCCCTCACTGTAACACTCAGATATACCCCACACCCCTCACTGTAACACTCAGATATACCCCACACCCCTCACTGTAACATTCTGATATACACCACACCCCTCACTGTAACTCTCTGATATACCCCACACCCCTCACTGTAACATTCTGATATACCCCACACCCCTCACTGTAACTCTCTGATATACCCCACACCCCTCACTGTAACATTCTGATATACCCCACACCCCTCACTGTAACTCTCTGATATACCCCACACCCCTCACTGTAACATTCTGATATACCCCACACCCCTCACTGTAACAGACTGATATATCCTTCACCCCTCACTGTAACACGCATATATATCCCAAACCCCTCACTGTAACACTCAGATATACCCCACACCACTCTGTGTAACAATCTGATATACCCCTCACCCCTCATTGTAACACTGATATATCCCACACCACATACTGTAACAGTGATATACCCCACACACCTCACTGTAACACTCTGACAGATAACACACACCCCAGAATGTAACACGCTGATATACCCCACACCCCTCACTCTAACACTCTGATATACCCCACACCACTCACTGTAACACTCTGATATACCCCACAACCTTCACTGTAAAAGTCTGATATAGCCCCACACACCTCACTGTAACACTCTGATATACCCCACACCACTCACTGTAACAGTCTGATATACCCCCCACCCCTCACTGTAACACTCTGAAATACCCCACAACCCTCACTGTAACACTCTGATATAGCCCACACCCCTCAATGTATCATTCTGATATACCCCCCACCCCTCACTGTAACACTCTGATATACCCCGCGCCCCTCAATATAACACTCTGATATACGCCACGACCCTCACTGTAACACTGATATAAACCACACCCTTAATGTAACACTCTAATATATCCCACACACCTCACTGTAACACTCAGATATACCCCACACCACTCTGTGTAACAATCTGATATACCCCTCACCCCTCATTGTAACACTGATATATCCCACACCACATACTGTAACAGTGATATACCCCACACACCTCACTGTAACACTCTGATAGATACCACACCCCTCACTGTAACACTCTGATATATACCCCACACCCCAGAATGTAACACGCTGATATACCCCACACCCCTCACTCTAACACTCTGATATACCCCACACCACTCACTGTAACACTCTGATATAGCCCACAACCTTCAGCGTAACAGTCTGGTATACCCCACACACCTCACTGTAACACTCTGATATACCCCACACCACTCACTGTAGCAGTCTGATATACCCCCCACCCCTCACTGTAACTCCCTGAAATACCCCACAACCCTCACTGTAACACTCTGATATATACCACACCCCTAAATGTAACACTCTGATATACCCCACACCCCTAACTGTAACAGTCTGATATAGACCACAACCCTCATTGTAAAACTGATATACCCCACACCCCTCACTGTAACACTCAGATATAACCCACAAGTCTCAATGTAACACTCTGATATACCCCACACCCCTGACTGTAACATTCTGATATACCCCACACCCATTTGTGTAATGCTTTGATATACCCCACACTCCTCACTGTAATACTCTGATATAACCCACACCCCTCACTGTAACACTCTGATATATTCCACACCCCTCACTGTAACACTCAGATATACCCCACACCCATTTGTGTAACACTCTGATATACCCCACACCACCCACTGTAACACCAATATATCCCACACACCTCACTGTAACACTCTGATATACGCCACACACCTCACTGTAACACAATGATTTACACCACACCCCTCACTGCAACATTCTGATATACCCCACACCCCTCACTGTAACAATCTGATATACCCCACACCCATTTGTGTAACACTCTGATATACCCCACACCACCCACTGTAACACCGATATATCCCACACACCTCACTGTAACACTCTGATATACCCCACACACCTCACTGTAACACAATGATTTACACCACACCCCTCACTGCAACATTCTGATATACCCCACACCCCTCACGGTAACAATCTGATATACCCCACAACCCTCACTGTAACACTCTGATATATCCCACACCCCTCACTGTAACACAATGATTTACACCACACCCCTCACTGTAACACTCTTATATATCCCACACCCTTCACTGTAACACTCTGATATACCCCACACCCCTCACTGTCACACTCTGATATACACCACACCCCTCACTTTAACACTCTGATATACCCCACACCCCTCAATGTAACACTCTGATATATCCCACACCCCACTCTGTAAGATTCTGATATACCCCACACCCCTCACTGTCACACTCTTGATATACACCACACCCCTCACTTTAACACTCTGATATACCCCACAACCCTCAATGTAACACTCTGATATATCCCACACCCCACTCTGTAAGAGTCTGATATAGCCCACACCCCTCACTGTCACACTCTGATATACACCACACCCCTCACTGTAACACTCTGATATGCCCCATGCCCCTCAATGTAACACTCTGATATTTCCCACACCCCTCACTGTAGCACTCTGATATACACGACACCCCTCACAGTAACACTGATAAATCCCACACACCTCACTGTAACACTCGGATATAACCCACACCCGTCACTGTAACACTCTGATGTACCCGGCACCTGACACTGTAACACTCTGTTCTACGCCACACGCCTCACTGTAACACTGATATACCCCACAACCCTGACTGGAACACCCTCACATATCCCACACACCTCAATGCAACACTCTGATATACCCCACACCCCTCACTGTAACACTCAGATATACCCCACACCCCTCACTGTAACACTCAGATATACCCCACACCCCTCACTGTAACATTCTGATATACACCACACCCCTCACTGTAACAGACTGATATATCCTTCACCCCTCACTCTAAAACTCTGATATACCCCACACCCCTCACTGTAACTCTCTGATATACCCCACACCCCTCACTGTAACATTCTGATATACCCCACACCCCTCACTGTAACTCTCTGATATACCCCACACCCCTCACTGTAACATTCTGATATACCCCACACCCCTCACTGTAACAGACTGATATATCCTTCACCCCTCACTGTAACACACATATATATCCCACACCCCTCACTGTAACACTCAGATATACCCCACACCACTCTGTGTAACAATCTGATATACCCCTCACCCCTCATTGTAACACTGATATATCCCACACCACATACTGTAACAGTGATATACCCCACACACCTCACTGTAACACTCTGATAGATACCACACACCCCAGAATGTAACACGCTGATATACCCCACACCCCTCACTCTAACACTCTGATATACCCCACACCACTCACTGTAACACTCTGATATACCCCACAACCTTCACTGTAAAAGTCTGATATACCCCACACACCTCACTGTAACACTCTGATATACCCCACACCACTCACTGTAACAGTCTGATATACCCCCCACCCCTCACTGTAACACTCTGAAATACCCCACAACCCTCACTGTAACACTCTGATATAGCCCACACCCCTCAATGTATCATTCTGATATACCCCCCACCCCTCACTGTAACACTCTGTTATACCCCGCGCCCCTCAATATAACACTCTGATATACGCCACACCCCTCACTGTAACACTGATATAAACCACACCCTTAATGTAACACTCTAATATATCCCACACACCTCTCTGTAACACTCAGATATACCCCACACCACTCTGTGTAACAATCTGATATACCCCTCACCCCTCATTGTAACACTGATATATCCCACACCACATACTGTAACAGTGATATACCCCACACACCTCACTGTAACACTCTGATAGATACCACACCCCTCACTGTAACACTCTGATATATACCCCACACCCCAGAATGTAACACGCTGATATACCCCACACCCCTCACTCTAATACTCTGATATACCCCACACCACTCACTGTAACACTCTGATATAGCCCACAACCTTCAACGTAACAGTCTGGTATACCCCACACACCTCACTGTAACACTCTGATATAACCCACACCACTCACTGTAGCAGTCTGATATACCCCCCACCCCTCACTGTAACACCCTGAAATACCCCACAACCCTCACTGTAACACTCTGATATACCCCACACCCCTCACTGTAACAATCTGATATACACCACACCCCTCACTGTAACACTCTGATATACCCCACACCCCTCACTGTAACACTCTGATATACCCCACCCCACTCAATGTAACATTCTGATATACCCCACACCCTTCACTGTAACTTTCTGATATACCCCACACCCCTCACTGTAACAATCTGATATACACCACACCCCTCACTGTAACACTCTGATATACCCCACACCCCTCACTGTAACACTCTGATATACCCCACCCCACTCAATGTAACATTCTGATATACCCCACACCCTTCACTGTAACACTCTGATATACCCCACACCCCTCACTGTAACACTCTGATATACCCCACCCCACTCAATGTAACATTCTGATATACCCCACACCCTTCACTGTAACACTCTGATAGATCCCACACCCCTCACTGTAACAATCTGATATATCGCACACCCCTCAATGTAACAATCTAATATACCCCACACCCCTCACTCTAACACTCTGATATACCCCACACCACTCACTGTAACACTCTGATATACCCCACAACCTTCACTGTAAAAGTCTGATATACCCCACACACCTCACTGTAACACTCTGATATACCCCACACCACTCACTGTAACAGTCTGATATACCCCCCACCCCTCACTGTAACACTCTGAAATACCCCACAACCCTCACTGTAACACTCTGATATAGCCCACACCCCTCAATGTATCATTCTGATATACCCCCCCCCTCACTGTAACACTCTGTTATACCCCGCGCCCCTCAATATAACACTCTGATATACGCCACACCCCTCACTGTAACACTGATATAAACCACACCCTTAATGTAACACTCTAATATATCCCACACACCTCACTGTAACACTCAGATATACCCCACACCACTCTGTGTAACAATCTGATATACCCCTCACCCCTCATTGTAACACTGATATATCCCACACCACATACTGTAACAGTGATATACCCCACACACCTCACTGTAACACTCTGATAGATACCACACCCCTCACTGTAACACTCTGATATATACCCCACACCCCAGAATGTAACACGCTGATATACCCCACACCCCTCACTCTAATACTCTGATATACCCCACACCACTCACTGTAACACTCTGATATAGCCCACAACCTTCAACGTAACAGTCTGGTATACCCCACACCCCTCACTGTAACACTCTGATATACCCCACCCCACTCAATGTAACATTCTGATATACCCCACACCCTTCACTGTAACACTCTGATATACCCCACACCCCTCACTGTAACAATCTGATATACACCACACCCCTCACTGTAACACTCTGATATACCCCACACCCCTCACTGTAACACTCTGATATACCCCACCCCACTCAATGTAACATTCTGATATACCCCACACCCTTCACTGTAACACTCTGATATACCCCACACCCCTCACTGTAACACTCTGATATACCCCACCCCACTCAATGTAACATTCTGATATACCCCACACCCTTCACTGTAACACTCTGATATACCCCACACCCCTCACTGTAACAATCTGATATACACCACACCCCTCACTGTAACACTCTGATATACCCCACACCCCTCACTGTAACACTCTGATATACCCCACCCCACTCAATGTAACATTCTGATATACCCCACACCCTTCACTGTAACACTCTGATATACCCCACACCCCTCACTGTAACACTCTGATATACCCCACCCCACTCAATGTAACATTCTGATATACCCCACACCCTTCACTGTAACACTCTGATAGATCCCACACCCCTCACTGTAACAATCTGATATATCGCACACCCCTCAATGTAACAATCTAATATACCCCACACCCCTCACTGTAACTCTCTGATATACCCCACACCCTCACTGTAACTGACTGATATACCCCACAACCCTTACTGTAACACTGTGATATACCCCACACACATCACTGTAACAATCTGATATACCCCACACGCCTCACTGTAACACTCTCATATACTCCACACCCTTCAATGTAAGACTGATATACCCCACACCCCTCACTGTAACACTCTGATATACCCCACACCCCTCACTGTAACACTCTGATATACACCACACCCCACACTGTAACACTTTGATATACCCCACACCCCTCGCTGTCACACTCTGATATATGCCACATCCCTCACTGTAACACTCTGATATACCCCACACCCCTCACAGTAACACTTTGATATACCCCAAACCCCTCACTGTAACACTTTGATATACCCCAAACCCCTCACTGTAACACTCTGATATATCCCACACCGCTCACTGTAACACTCTGATATACCCCATGCCCCTCAATATAACACTCTGATATACCCCACACACCTCACTGTAACACTGATAAACCCCAGCCACCTCACTGTAACACTCGGATATACCCCACACCGCTCACTGTAACACTCTGATATACCCGGCACCCGACACTGTAAAACTCTGTTCTACACCACACGCCTCACTGTAACACTGATATACCCCACAACCCTCGCTGTAACACCCTGACATATCCCGCACCCCTCAATGTAACACTCAGATATACCCCACATTCCTGACTGTAACACTCTGACATACCCCACATCTCTCACTGAAACACTGACATCACCCTTACACCTCACTGTAAAACTCTGACATATCCCACATCCTTCACTGTAAGACTCAGATATATCCCACACTCCTCACTGTAACACTGATATATCCCACACCCCTCACTGTAACACTGATATACCACACACCCATTTGTGTAATGCTTTGATATAGCCCACACTCCTCACTGTAATACTCTGATATAAACCACACCCCTCAATGTAACACTCCGATATATCCCACACCTCTCACTGTAACCGACTGATAGACCCAACACGCCTCACTGCAACAGACTGATATATCCCACACCCCTCACTGTAACACTCTGATATATCCCACACACCTCACTGTAACACTCTGATATACCCCACATCCCTCACTGTAACACTCTGATATATCCCACACACTTCACTGTAACACTGATACATCCCTCATGCTCACTATAACCCTCTGATAGGTCCCACACCCATCACTGTGACACTCTGTTATACCACTCACCCCTCACTGTAACACTCAGATATAACCCACAAGTCTCAATGTAACACTCTGATATACCCCACACCCCTGACTGTAACATTCTGATATATCCCACACCCATTTGTGTAATGCTTTGATATACCCCACACTCCTCACTGTAATAGTCTGATATATACCACACACCTCACTGCAACACTCTGATATATTCCACACCCCTCGCTGTAACACTCAGATATACCCCACACCCATTTGTGTAACACTCTGATATACCCCACACCCCTCACTGTAACACTCAGATATACCCAACACCCATTTGTGTAACATTGTGATATACCCCACACCACTCACTGTAACACTGATATAGCCCACACCCCTCACTGTAACACAATGATTTACACCACACCCCTCACTGTAACACTCTTATATATCCCACACCATTCACTGTAACACTCTGATATACCCCACACCCCTCACTGTCACACTCTGATATACACCACACCCCTCACTTTAACACTCTGATATACCCCACACCCCTCAATGTAACACTCTGATATATCCCACACCCCACTCTGTAAGAGTCTGATATACCCCACACCCCTCACTGTCACACTCTTGATATACACCACACCCCTCACTTTAACACTCTGATATACCCCACACCCCTCAATGTAACACTCTGATATATCCCACACCCCACTCTGTAAGAGTCTGATATAGCCCACACCCCTCACTGTCACACTCTGATATACACCACACCCCTCACTGTAACACTCTGATATGCCCCATGCCCCTCAATGTAACACTCTGATATTTCCCACACCCCTCACTGTAGCACTCTGATATACACGACACCCCTCACAGTAACACTGATAAATCCCACACACCTCACTGTAACACTCGGATATAACCCACACCCGTCACTGTAACACTCTGATGTATCCGGCACCCGACACTGTAACACTCTGTTCTACGCCACACGCCTCACTGTAACACTGATATACCCCACAACCCTGACTGGAACACCCTCACATATCCCACACACCTCAATGTAACACTCTGATATACCCCACACCCCTCACTGTAACACTCAGATATACCCCACACCCCTCACTGTAACACTCAGATATACCCCACACCCCTCACTGTAACATTCTGATATACACCACACCCCTCACTGTAACAGACTGATATATCCTTCACCCCTCACTCTAAAACTCTGATATACCCCACACCCCTCACTGTAACTCTCTGATATACCCCACACCCCTCACTGTAACATTCTGATATACCCCACACCCCTCACTGTAACTCTCTGATATACCCCACACCCCTCACTGTAACATTCTGATATACCCCACACCCCTCACTGTAACAGACTGATATATCCTTCACCCCTCACTGTAACACGCATATATATCCCACACCCCTCACTGTAACACTCAGATATACCCCACACCACTCTGTGTAACAATCTGATATACCCCTCACCCCTCATTGTAACACTGATATATCCCACACCACATACTGTAACAGTGATATACCCCACACACCTCACTGTAACACTCTGATAGATACCACACACCCCAGAATGTAACACGCTGATATACCCCACACCCCTCACTCTAACACTCTGATATACCCCACACCACTCACTGTAACACTCTGATATACCCCACAACCTTCACTGTAAAAGTCTGATATAGCCCACACACCTCACTGTAACACTCTGATATACCCCACACCACTCACTGTAACAGTCTGATATACCCCCCACCCCTCACTGTAACACTCTGAAATACCCCACAACCCTCACTGTAACACTCTGATATAGCCCACACCCCTCAATGTATCATTCTGATATACCCCCCACCCCTCACTGTAACACTCTGATATACCCCGCGCCCCTCAATATAACACTCTGATATACGCCACACCCCTCACTGTAACACTGATATAAACCACACCCTTAATGTAACACTCTAATATATCCCACACACCTCACTGTAACACTCAGATATACCCCACACCACTCTGTGTAACAATCTGATATACCCCTCACACCTCATTGTAACACTGATATATCCCACACCACATACTGTAACAGTGATATACCCCACACACCTCACTGTAACACTCTGATAGATACCACACCCCTCACTGTAACACTGATATATACCCCACACCCCAGAATGTAACACGCTGATATACCCCACACCCCTCACTCTAACACTCTGATATACCCCACACCACTCACTGTAACACTCTGATATAGCCCACAACCTTCAGCGTAACAGTCTGGTATACCCCACACACCTCACTGTAACACTCTGATATACCCCACACCACTCACTGTAGCAGTCTGATATACCCCCCACCCCTCACTGTAACACCCTGAAATACCCCACAACCCTCACTGTAACACTCTGATATACCCCACACCCCTCACTGTAACAATCTGATATACACCACACCCCTCACTGTAACACTCTGATATACCCCACACCCCTCACTGTAACACTCTGATATACCCCACACCCCTCACTGTAACACTCTGATATACCCCACCCCACTCAATGTAACATTCTGATATACCCCACACCCTTCACTGTAACACTCTGATAGATCCCACACCCCTCACTGTAACAATCTGATATATCGCACACCCCTCAATGTAACAATCTAATATACCCCACACCCCTCACTGTAACTCTCTGATATACCCCACACCCTCACTGTAACTGACTGATATACCCCACAACCCTTACTGTAACACTGTGATATACCCCACACACATCACTGTAACAATCTGATATACCCCACACGCCTCACTGTAACACTCTCATATACTCCACACCCTTCAATGTAAGACTGATATACCCCACACCCCTCACTGTAACACTCTGATATACCCCACACCCCTCACTGTAACACTCTGATATACCCCACCCCACTCAATGTAACATTCTGATATACCCCACACCCTTCACTGTAACACTCTGATATACCCCACACCCCTCACTGTAACAATCTGATATACACCACACCCCTCACTGTAACACTCTGATATACCCCACACCCCTCACTGTAACACTCTGATATACCCCACCCCACTCAATGTAACATTCTGATATACCCCACACCCTTCACTGTAACACTCTGATATACCCCACACCCCTCACTGTAACAATCTGATATACACCACACCCCTCACTGTAACACTCTGATATACCCCACACCCCTCACTGTAACACTCTGATATACCCCACCCCACTCAATGTAACATTCTGATATACCCCACACCCCTCACTGTAACACTCTGATATACCCCACACCCCTCACTGTAACACTCTGATATACCCCACCCCACTCAATGTAACATTCTGATATACCCCACACCCTTCACTGTAACACTCTGATCGATCCCACACCCCTCACTGTAACAATCTGATATATCGCACACCCCTCACTGTAACTCTCTGATATACCCCACACCCTCACTGTAACTGACTGATATACCCCACAACCCTTACTGTAACACTGTGATATACCCCACACACATCACTGTAACAATCTGATATACCCCACACGCCTCACTGTAACACTCTCATATACTCCACACCCTTCAATGTAAGACTGATATACCCCACACCCCTCACTGTAACACTCTGATATACCCCACACCCCTCACTGTAACACTCTGATATACACCACACCCCACACTGTAACACTTTGATATACCCCACACCCCTCGCTGTCACACTCTGATATATGCCACATCCCTCACTGTAACACTCTGATATACCCCACACCCCTCACAGTAACACTTTGATATACCCCAAACCCCTCACTGTAACACTTTGATATACCCCAAACCCCTCACTGTAACACTCTGTTATATCCCACACCACTCAATGTAACACTCTGATATACCCCATGCCCCTCAATATAACACTCTGATATACCCCACACACCTCACTGTAACACTGATAAACCCCAACCACCTCACTGTAACACTCGGATATACCCCACACCGCTCACTGTAACACTCTGATATACCCGGCACCCGACACTGTAAAACTCTGTTCTACACCACACGCCTCACTGTAACACTGATATACCCCACAACCCTCGCTGTAACACCCTGACATATCCCGCACCCCTCAATGTAACACTCAGATATACCCCACATTCCTGACTGTAACACTCTGACATACCCCACATCTCTCACTGAAACACTGACATCACCCTTACACCTCACTGTAAAACTCTGACATATCCCACATCCTTCACTGTAAGACTCAGATATATCCCACACTCCTCACTGTAACACTGATATATCCCACACCCCTCACTGTAACACTGATATACCACACACCCATTTGTGTAATGCTTTGATATAGCCCACACTCCTCACTGTAATACTCTGATATAAACCACACCCCTCAATGTAACACTCCGATATATCCCACACCTCTCACTGTAACCGACTGATAGACCCAACACGCCTCACTGCAACAGACTGATATATCCCACACCCCTCACTGTAACACTCTGATATATCCCACACACCTCACTGTAACACTCTGATATACCCCACATCCCTCACTGTAACACTCTGATATATCCCACACACTTCACTGTAACACTGATACATCCCTCATGCTCACTATAACCCTCTGATAGGTCCCACACCCATCACTGTGACACTCTGTTATACCACTCACCCCTCACTGTAACACTCTGATATACCCCACACCCCTGACTGTAACATTCTGATATATCCTACACCCATTTGTGTAATGTTTTGATATACCCCACACTCCTCACTGTAATACTCTGATATATTCCACACCCCTCACTGCAACACTCTGATATATTCCACACCCCTCGCTGTAACACTCAGATATACCCCACACCCATTTGTGTAACACTCTGATATACCCCACACCCCTCACTGTAACACTCAGATATACCCAACACCCATTTGTGTAACATTGTGATATACCCCACACCACTCACTGTAACACTGATATAGCCCACACCCCTCACTGTAGCAATCTGATATACCACACAACCCTGCCTGTAACACTGATGTACCCCACACACCTCACTGTTACTTTCTGATATAAACCACACCCTTCACTGTAACACTCTGATATACCCCACACCCCTCACTGTAACGTACTGATATTCCCCACACGCCTCACTGTAACACTCTGATATACACCACAGCCCTCACTGTAACACTGCAATATACCCCACACCACTCACTGTAACACTCTGATATACCCCACAGCCCTCACTGTAACACTCTGATATATACCACACCCCTAAATGTAACACTCTGATAAACCCCACACCCCTAACTGTAACAGTCTGATATAGACCACACCCCTCATTGTAAAACTGATATACCCCACACCCCTCACTGTAACACTCTGATATACCCCACACCCCTCACTGTAACACTCAGATATACCCCACACCCCTCACTGTAACACTCAGATATACCCCACACCCCTCACTGTAACATTCTGATATACACCACACCCCTCACTGTAACAGACTGATATATCCTTCACCCCTCACTCTAAAACTCTGATATACCCCTACACCCCTCACTGTAACTCTCTGATATACCCCACACCCCTCACTGTAACATTCTGATATACCCCACACCCCTCACTGTAACTCTCTGATATACCCCACACCCCTCACTGTAACATTCTGATATACCCCACACCCCTCACTGTAACAGACTGATATATCCTTCACCCCTCACTGTAACACGCATATATATCCCACACCCCTCACTGTAACACTCAGATATACCCCACACCACTCTGTGTAACAATCTGATATACCCCTCACCCCTCATTATAACACTGATATATCCCACACCACATACTGTAACAGTGATATACCCCATACACCTCACTGTAACACTCTGATAGATACCACACACCCCAAATGTAACACGCTGATATACCCCACACCCCTCACTCTAACACTCTGATATACCCCACACCACTCACTGTAACACTCTGATATACCCCACAACCTTCACTGTAAAAGTCTGATATACCCCACACACCTCACTGTAACACTCTGATATACCCCACACCACTCACTGTAACAGTCTGATATACCCCCCACCCCTCACTGTAACACTCTGAAATACCCCACAACCCTCACTGTAACACTCTGATATAGCCCACACGCCTCAATGTATCATTCTGATATACCCCCCACCCCTCACTGTAACACTCTGATATACCCCGCGCCCCTCAATATAACACTCTGATATACGCCACACCCCTCACTGTAACACTGATATAAACCACACCCTTAATGTAACACTCTAATATATCCCACACACCTCACTGTAACAATCTGATATACTCCTCACCCCTCATTGTAACACTGATATATCCCACACCACATACTGTAACAGTGATATACCCCACACACCTCACTGTAACACTCTGATAGATACCACACCCCTCACTGTAACACTCTGATATATACCCCACACCCCAGAATGTAACACGCTGATATACTCCACACACCTCACTGTAAGACACAGACATACCCCACAATCCCATGTAACATTGATATATCCCACAGCCCTCACAATAACACTCTGATATACCCCACACCTCTCACTGTAATACTCTGATATAACCCACACAACTCACTGTAACACTCTGATATATACCACACCCCTCAATGTAACACTCTGATGTACCCAACATCTCTCACTGTAAAACTAATATACCCCACACCCCTCACTGTAACACTCTGATATACGTAACACCCCTCAATATAACACAGCGATATACACCACACCCCTCACAAGAACACTGATCTGCCCCACACAGCTCACTGTAACACTCAGATACAACCCACACCCCTCACTGTAACATTCCTATATACCCCACACCACCCACTGTAACATGCATATATATGCCAAACCCTTCACTGTAACACTCTCATATACCCCACACCCCTCACTGTAACACTGCGATATACCCCACACCCCTCAATGTAACACTCTGATATACCCCACACCCCAGACTGTAACACTCTGATATACCCCACACCTCACTGTAACACACAGACATACCCCACAATCCTCATGTAACACTGATATATCCCACAGCCCTCACTGTAACACTCTGATATACCCCACACCCCTCACTGTAATACTCTGATATACCCCACAGCCCTCACTCTAACTCTCTGATATAACACACGCCCCTCAATATAACACTCTGATATACCCTACACCCTTCACTGTAACACTGATATACCCCACACCCCTCACTTTAACACTCTGATATACCTAACACCCCTCAATGTAAGACAGCGATATACCCCACACCCCTCATAAGAACACTCTGATATAACCCACTCCCCTCACTGTAACACTGATATGCCCCACACCCCTCACAGTAACACTCTGATATACCCCACACCACCCACTGTAACATGCATATATATCCCACAACCCTTACTGTAACACTCTGATATACCCCACACCCTGCACTTTAACACTCTGATATACCCCACACCCCTCACTGTAACACTGATATACCCCACACCCCTCACTGTAACACTGATATACCCCACACCCCTCACTTTAACACTCTGATATACCTAACACCCCTCAATGTAAGACAGCGATATACCCCACACCCCTCACTGTAACACTTATATACCCCACACCCCTCACTGTAACACTGTTATACCCCACAACCCTCACTGTAACAGACGGAAATATCGTTCACCCCTCACAGTAATACTTTGATATACACCACACCCTCACTGTCACACTCTGATATACCCAACATCTCTCACTGAAACACTGACATCACCCTTACACCTCACTGTAAAACTCTGACATATCCCACACACTTCACTGTAACACTCAAATATATCCCACACTCCTCACTTTAATACAGATATATCCCACACCCCTCACTGTAAAACTGATATATCCCCCACCCCTCACTGTAACAGTCTGATGTACCCCACTCCTTTCACTGTAACACTCTAATATACCCCACACCCCTCACTGTAACACTCTGATATACCCCACACCACCCACTGTAACATGCATATATATCCCACAACCCTTACTGTAACACTCTGATATACCCCACACCCTGCACTTTAACACTGCGATATACCCCACACCTCTCACTGTAACACTCTGATATACACCACACCCCTCACTGTAAAATTCTGATATACACCACACCCCTCAGTGTAACACTCTGATATACCCCACACCCCTCACTGTAAAACTGATATATCCCCCACCCCTCACTGTAACAGTCTGATGTACCCCACTCCTCTCACTGTAACACTCTAATATACCCCACACCCCTCACTGTAACACTCTGATATCCCCAACTCCCCTCATTGTAACACTCAGATATACCACTCACACCTCACAGTAACACTCTGATATACCGCACACCCCTCACTGTAACACTCTGATATACCCCACACCCTCACTGTAACACTCTGATATACCCCACAGCCCTCACTGTAACACACTGATATACCCCACAGCCCTCACTGTAACACTGATATGCCCCACATCACTCACTGTAACACTCTGATATACCCAATACCCCTCACTATAATACTCTGATATATCCCACACCACTCTCTGTAACAATCTGATACACCCCGCAACACTCACTGTAACACTCTGATATACCCCACTCCACACACTGTAACTCTCCGATATACCCCACACCCCACAATGTAACATCTGATATTCCCCACACCCATCAGTGTAATAGACTGCTATACGCCCCAGACTTCACTGTAACACTGTGACATACACCACACCCCTCATTGTAACACCGATAAACCCCACACCCCTCACTGTAACACTCTGATATATACCACATAACTCTCTGTAACATTATGATATACCCCACACCCCTCAATGTAACACTCTGATATATCCCACACACCTCAAAGTAAAACTCTGATGTAACCCACACCCGTCAATGTAACACTCTGATATATCCCACACCCCTCAATGTGACAGTCTGATATGACCCACACCCCTCGCTGTAACGCTCAGATATACCCCACACCCCTCACTGTAGCACTCTGATATACCCCACACCGCTCAAGGTAACACTCTGATATACCCCACACCCCTCAATGTAACACTCTGATATATCCCACACACCTCAAAGTAAAATTCTGATTTAACCCACACCCCTCAATGAAACAGTCTGATATGACCCACACCCCTCACTGTAACACTCTGATATGACCCACACCTCTCACTGTATCACTCTGATATACCCCACACCCCTCAGTTTAACACTCTTATAGACCCTACAGCCCTCACTTAAACACTCTGATATATTCCTGATCCCTCAATGTAACACACTGATATATCCCACACCCCTCACTGTAACACTCAGATATACCCCACATCCCGCACTGTAACATTCTGATATACCCCACACCCATTTGTGTAATGCTCTGATATACCCCACACTCCTCACTGTAATACTCTGATGTACCCCACACCCCTCACTGTAACACTGATATACCCCATACCCCTCACTGTAACACACTGATATACCCCACAAACCTCACGTTAACACTCTGATATACCCCACAGCCCACACTGTAACACTCTGATATACCCCACACCCCTCACTGTAACACTCTGACATACCCAACACCATTCACTGTAACACTAATACATCCCTCATGCTCACTATAACCCTCTGATATGTCCCACACCCATCACTGTAACACACTGCTATACCTAACACCCCTCAATGTAACACAGTGATATACCCCAAACCCCTCACAAGAACACTCTGATATAACCCACACCCCTCACTGTAACACTGATATGAACCACACCCCAAATGTAAGACTCTAATATATCCCACACCCCTCACTGTAACACTGATATATCCCACACCACATACTGTAACACTGATATACCCCACACACCTCACTGTAACACTCTGATAGATACCACACCCCTCACTGTAACACTCTGATATATACCCCACACCCCAGAATGTAACACGCTGATATACTCCACACACCTCACTGTAAGACACAGAAATACCCCACAATCCCATGTAACATTGATATATCCCACAGCCCTCACAATAACACTCTGATATACCCCACACCTCTCACTGTAATACTCTGATATAACCCACACAACTCACTGTAACACTCTGATATATACCACACCCCTCAATGTAACACTCTGATGTACCCAACATCTCTCACTGTAAAACTAATATACCCCACACCCCTCACTGTAACACTCTGATATACGTAACACCCCTCAATATAACACAGCGATATACACCACACCCCTCACAAGAACACTGATCTGCCCCACACAGCTCACTGTAACACTCAGATATAACCCACACCCCTCACTGTAACATTCCTATATACCCCACACCACCCACTGTAACATGCATATATATGCCAAACCCTTCACTGTAACACTCTCATATACCCCACACCCCTCACTGTAACACTGCGATATACCCCACACCCCTCAATGTAATACTCTGATATACCCCACACCACTCATTGCAACACACTGATATACCCCACACCCCTCACTGTAACACTCTGATATACCCCACACCCCAGACTGTAACACTCTGATATACCCCACACCTCACTGTAACACACAGACATACCCCACAATCCTCATGTAACACTGATATATCCCACAGCCCTCACAGTAACACTCTGATATACCCCACACCACCCACTGTAACATGCATATATATGCCAAACCCTTCACTGTAACACTCTGATATACCCCACACCCCTCACTGTAACATTCTGATATACCCCACACCACTCATTGCAACACACTGATATACCCCACACCCCTCACTGTAACACTCTGATATACCCCACACCCCAGACTGTAACACTCTGATATACCCCACACCTCACTGTAACACACAGACATACCCCACAATCCTCATGTAACACTGATATATCCCACAGCCCTCACTGTAACACTCTGATATACCCCACACCCCTCACTGTAATACTCTGATATACCCCACAGCCCTCACTCTAACTCTCTGATATAACACACGCCCCTCAATATAACACTCTGATATACCCTACACCCTTCACTGTAACACTGATATACCCCACACCCCTCACTTTAACACTCTGATATACCTAACACCCCTCAATGTAAGACAGCGATATACCCCACACCCCTCATAAGAACACTATGATATAACCCACTCCCCTCACTGTAACACTGATATGCCCCACACCCCTCACAGTAACACTCTGATATACCCCACACCACCCACTGTAACATGCATATATATCCCACAACCCTTACTGTAACACTCTGATATACCCCACACCCTGCACTTTAACACTCTGATATACCCCACATCTCTCACTGAAACACTGACATCACCCTTACACCTCACTGTAAAACTCTGACATATCCCACACACTTCACTGTAACACTCAAATATATCCCACACTCCTCACTTTAATACAGATATATCCCACACCCCTCACTGTAAAACTGATATATCCCCCACCCCTCACTGTAACAGTCTGATGTACCCCACTCCTTTCACTGTAACACTCTAATATACCCCACACCCCTCACTGTAACACTCTGATATACCCAACTCCCCTCATTGTAACACTCAGATATACCACTCACACCTCACAGTAACATTCTGATATACCGCACACCCCTCACTGTAACACTCTGATATACCCCACACCCTCACTGTAACACTCTGATATACCCCACAGCCCTCACTGTAACACACTGATATACCCCACAGCCCTCACTGTAACACTGATATGCCCCACATCACTCACTGTAACACTCTGATATACCCAATACCCCTCACTATAATACTCTGATATATCCCACACCACTCTCTGTAACAATCTGATACACCCCGCAACACTCACTGTAACACTCTGATATACCCCACTCCCCACACTGTAACTCTCCGATATACCCCACACCCCACAATGTAACATCTGATATTCCCCACACCCATCAGTGTAATAGACTGCTATACGCCCCAGACTTCACTGTAACACTGTGACATACACCACACCCCTCATTGTAACACCGATAAACCCCACACCCCTCACTGTAACACTCTGATATATACCACATAACTCTCTGTAACATTATGATATACCCCACACCCCTCAATGTAACACTCTGATATATCCCACACACCTCAAAGTAAAACTCTGATGTAACCCACACCCGTCAATGTAACACTCTGATATATCCCACACCCCTCAATGTGACAGTCTGATATGACCCACACCCCTCGCTGTAACGCTCAGATATACCCCACACCCCTCACTGTAGCACTCTGATATACCCCACACCGCTCAAGGTAACACTCTGATATACCCCACACCCCTCAATGTAACACTCTGATATATCCCACACACCTCAAAGTAAAATTCTGATTTAACCCACACCCCTCAATGAAACAGTCTGATATGACCCACACCCCTCACTGTAACACTCTGATATGACCCACACCTCTCACTGTATCACTCTGATATACCCCACACCCCTCAGTTTAACACTCTTATAGACCCTACAGCCCTCACTTAAACACTCTGATATATTCCTGATCCCTCAATGTAACACACTGATATATCCCACACCCCTCACTGTAACACTCAGATATACCCCACATCCCGCACTGTAACATTCTGATATACCCCACACCCATTTGTGTAATGCTCTGATATACCCCACACCCCTCACTGTAACACTGATATACCCCATACCCCTCACTGTAACACACTGATATACCCCACAAACCTCACTTTAACACTCTGATATACCCCACAGCCCACACTGTAACACTCTGATATACCCCACACCCCTCACTGTAACACTCTGACATACCCAACACCATTCACTGTAACACTAATACATCCCTCATGCTCACTATAACCCTCTGATATGTCCCACACCCATCACTGTAACACACTGCTATACCTAACACCCCTCAATGTAACACAGTGATATACCCCAAACCCCTCACAAGAACACTCTGATATAACCCACACCCCTCACTGTAACACTGATATGAACCACACCCCAAATGTAAGACTCTAATATATCCCACACCCCTCACTGTAACACTGATATATCCCACACCACATACTGTAACACTGATATACCCCACACACCTCACTGTAACACTCTGATAGATACCACACCCCTCACTGTAACACTCTGATATATACCCCACACCCCAGAATGTAACACGCTGATATACTCCACACACCTCACTGTAAGACACAGACATACCCCACAATCCCATGTAACATTGATATATCCCACAGCCCTCACAATAACACTCTGATATACCTCACACCTCTCACTGTAATACTCTGATATAACCCACACAACTCACTGTAACACTCTGATATATACCACACCCCTCAATGTAACACTCTGATGTACCCAACATCTCTCACTGTAAAACTAATATACCCCACACCCCTCACTGTAACACTCTGATATACGTAACACCCCTCAATATAACACAGCGATATACACCACACCCCTCACAAGAACACTGATCTGCCCCACACAGCTCACTGTAACACTCAGATATAACCCACACCCCTCACTGTAACATTCCTATATACCCCACACCACCCACTGTAACATGCATAGATATGCCAAACCCTTCACTGTAACACTCTCATATACCCCACACCCCTCACTGTAACACTGCGATATACCCCACACCCCTCAATGTAACACTCTGATATACCCCACACCACTCATTGCAACACACTGATATACCCCACACCCCTCACTGTAACACTCTGATATACCCCACACCCCAGACTGTAACACTCTGATATACCCCACACCTCACTGTAACACACAGACATACCCCACAATCCTCATGTAACACTGATATATCCCACAGCCCTCACTGTAACACTCTGATATACCCCACACCCCTCACTGTAATACTCTGATATACCCCATAGCCCTCACTCTAACTCTCTGATATAACACACGCCCCTCAATATAACACTCTGATATACCCTACACCCTTCACTGTAACACTGATATACCCCACACCCCTCACTATAACACTCTGATATACCTAACACCCCTCAATGTAAGACAGCGATATACCCCACACCCCTCATAAGAACACTCTGATATAACCCACTCCCCTCACTGTAACACTGATATGCCCCAAACCCCTCACAGTAACACTCTGATATACCCCACACCACCCACTGTAACATGCATATATATGCCAAACCCTTCACTGTAACACTCTCATATACCCCACACCCCTCACTGTAACACTGCGATATACCCCACACCCCTCAATGTAACACTCTGATATACCCCACACCCCTCACTGTAACATTCTGATATACCCCACACCACTCATTGCAACACACTGATATACCCCACACCCCTCACTGTAACACTCTGATATACCCCACACCCCAGACTGTAACACTCTGATATACCCCACACCTCACTGTAACACACAGACATACCCCACAATCCTCATGTAACACTGATATATCCCACAGCCCTCACTGTAACACTCTGATATACACCACACCCCTCACTGTAATACTCTGATATAACCCACAGCCCTCACTCTAACTCTCTGATATAACACACGCCCCTCAATATAACACTCTGATATACCCTACACCCTTCACTGTAACACTGATATACCCCACACCCCTCACTTTAACACTCTGATATACCTAACACCCCTCAATGTAAGACAGCGATATACCCCACACCCCTCACTGTAACACTTATATGCCCCACACCCCTCACTGTAACACTAATATACCCCACAACCCTCACTGTAACAGACGGAAATATCGTTCACCCCTCACTGTAATACTTTGATATACACCACACCCCTCACTGTCACACTCTGATATACCCCACATCTCTCACTGAAACACTGACATCACCCTTACACCTCACTGTAAAACTCTGACATATCCCACACACTTCACTGTAACACTCAAATATATCCCACACTCCTCACTTTAATACAGATATATCCCACACCCCTCACTGTAAAACTGATATATCCCCCACCCCTCACTGTAACAGTCTGATGTACCCCACTCCTTTCACTGTAACACTCTAATATACCCCACACCCCTCACTGTAACACTCTGATATCCCCAACTCCCCTCATTGTAACACTCAGATATACCACTCACACCTCACAGTAACACTCTGATATACCGCACACCCCTCACTGTAACACTCTGATATACCCCACAGCCCTCACTGTAACACACTGATATACCCCACAGCCCTCACTGTAACACTGATATGCCCCACATCACTCACTGTAACACTCTGATATACCCAATACCCCTCACTATAATACTCTGATATATCCCACACCACTCTCTGTAACAATCTGATACACCCCGCAACACTCACTGTAACACTCTGATATACCCCACTCCCCACACTGTAACTCTCCGATATACCCCAACCCCACAATGTAACATCTGATATTCCCCACACCCATCAGTGTAATAGACTGCTATACGCCCCAGACTTCACTGTCACACTGTGACATACACCACACCCCTCATTGTAACACCGATAAACCCCACACCCCTCACTGTAACACTCTGATATATACCACATAACTCTCTGTAACATTATGATATACCGCACACCCCTCAATGTAACACTCTGATATATCCCACACACCTCAAAGTAAAACTCTGATGTAACCCACACCCGTCAATGTAACACTCTGATATATCCCACACCCCTCAATGTGACAGTCTGATATGACCCACACCCCTCGCTGTAACACTCAGATATACCCCACACCCCTCACTGTAGCACTCTGATATACCCCACACCGCTCAAGGTAACACTCTGATATATACCACACCCCTCACTGTAACACTCTGATATACCCCACACCCCTCAATGTAACACTCTGATATATCCCACACACCTCAAAGTAAAATTCTGATTTAACCCACACCCCTCAATGAAACAGTCTGATATGACCCACACCCCTCACTGTAACACTCTGATATGACCCACACCTCTCACTGTATCACTCTGATATACCCCACACCCCTTTCTGTAACACTCTGATATACCCCACATCCCGCACTGTAACATTCTGATATACCCCACACCCATTTGTGTAATGCTCTGATATACCCCACACTCCTCACTGTAATACTCTGATATAAACCACACCCCTCAATGTAACACTCTGATATACCCCACACCCCTCACCGTAACACTGATATACCCCACACCCCTCACTGTAACACACTGATATACCCCACAAACCTCACTTTAACACTCTGATATACCCCACACCCCTCACTGTAACACTCTGACATACCCAACACCATTCACTGTAACACTAATACATCCCTCATGCTCACTATAACCCTCTGATATGTCCCACACCCATCACTGTAACACACTGCTATACCTAACACCCCTCAATGTAACACAGTGATATACCCCAAACCCCTCACAAGAACACTCTGATATAACCCACACCCCTCACTGTAACAATGATATGCCCCACAGACCTCACTGTAACACTCTGATATACTCTACACCCCTCAGTGTAACATTCTGATATACCCCACACGCCTCCATGTAACACTGATACACCACACACCCCTCACTGTAACGGACTGATATATCCTTCACCCCTCACAGCTACTCTCTGATAGACCCCACACCCCTCAATGTAACACTCTGATATACCCCACACCTCTGTGTAACACTCTTATATAGTCCACAAGCCTCGCTGTAACACAGATATATCCCACGCCCCTCACTGTAACACTGGTATACTCCACACCACTCACTGTGACATGCTGACATATCCCACACCCCTCAATGTAACACTCTGATATACCCCTGATATACCCCACACCCCTCTGTGTAACACTCTGATATACCACTCACCCCTCACTGTAACACTATTATACACAACACCCCTCATTGTAAAACTCTGATATGCCCCACACCGCTCAGTGTAGCACTGATATATCACACACCCCTCACTGCAACACTCAGATATATCCCCTTAACCTTTTGTGTACCACTCTGATATACCCCACACCATTCACTGTAACACTGATATACTCCACACCCCTCACTGTAACAATTTGATATACCCCACAACCTGCCTATAACACTGATATACCCCACAGAACTCACTGTAACATTTTGATATAACCCACACCCCTCACTGTAACACGCATATATATCCCACACCACTCACGGTAACATTCTGATATACCCCACACCCCTCACATTAACACTGCGATATACCCCACACCGCTCACTGTATCACTCTGATATACCCCACACCCCTCACTGTAAAACTCTGATATATTCCACACCCCTCACTGTAACACTATGATATAACCCACACCCCTCAATGTAACATTCTGATATACCTCACACCCCTAACTGTAACACTCTGATATACACCACACCCCTCATCGTAACACTGATATACACCAAACACCTCACTGTAAAACTGATATACTCCACACACCTCACTGTAACACTCTGTTATGCCCCACATTCCTCACTGTAACATTTTGATTTATCCCACACCCCTCACTGTAACACTCTGATATACCCCTCACCCCTCACTGTAACACTCTGATATACCCCTCACCCCTCACTGTAACACTCTGATATACCCTACACCCCTCACTGTAACACTCTGATATACCCCACATCCCTCACTGTAACACTCTGATATATACCACACCCCCACTGTAATACTCAGATAGACTCCACACCCATCTGTATAACTCTCTGATATATACCACACCCCTCACTGTAACACTGATATACCCCAAACCCCTCACTGTAACATGCATATATATCCCACACCTTTCACTGTAACACTCTGATATACCCCACACCCCTCACTGTAACATGCATATATATCCCACACCATTCACTGTAACACTCTGATATACCCCACACCCCTCACTGTAACACTCTGATATACCCCACAACCCTCACTGTAAAACTCTGATATACTCCACACCACTCACTGTAACATGCATATTTATCCCACACCCTTCACTATAACACTCTGGTATACCCCACACCTCTCACTGTAACAGACTGATAGACTCAACACACCTCACTGCAACAGACTGATATACCCCACAACCTTCACTGTAACAGACTGATTTATCCTTCACCCTTCACTGTAACACTCAGATATATCCCACGCTCCTCTCTGTAACACAGATATATCCCACACCCCTCACTGTAACACTGATACATGCCTCATGCTCACTTAACCCTCTGATAGGTCCCACACCGATCACTGTGACACTCTGATATACCATTCACCCCTCACTGTAACAGTCTGATATATCCCACACCCCACACTGTAACACTCTGATATATCCCACACCATTCACTGTAAAACTCTGATATATCCCAATCCCACTCCCCTCACTGTAACCCTCTTATATAGTGCACACCACTCAATGTAACAAATACATCCCACATTCTCACTTTCACCATCTGATAAATCACACACCCATCACTGTGACACTCTGATATACCACACACCGCTCACTGTAATACACTGAAATGCCCAACACCCCTCACCGTTACACTCTTATATATCCCACAACCCAGAATGTAACTCACTGATATATCCGACTCCCCTCACTGTTACACTCTGATATACCCCACACCACTCACTATAACACTCTGATATACCCCAAAACTTTCACTGTAACGCTCTGATATACCCCACACCTCTCACTGTAACACTCTGATATACCCCACACGCCTCACTGTAACACTGATACACCACACACCCCTCACTGTAACAGACTGATATATCCTTCACCCCTCACAGCTACTCTCTGATAGACCCCACACCCCTCAATGTAACACTCTGATATACCCCACACCTCTGTGTAACACTCTTATATAGTCCACAAGCCTCGCTGTAACACAGATATATCCCACACCCCTCACTGTAACACTGGTATACTCCACACCACTCACTGTGACACGCTGACATATCCCACACCCCTCAATGTAACACTCTGATATACCCCTGATATACCCCACACCCCTCTGTGTAACACTCTGATATACCACTCACCCCTCACTGTAACACTGTATTATACACAACACCCCTCATTGTAAAACTCTGATATGCCCCACACCGCTCAATGTAGCACTGATATATCACACACCCCTCACTGCAACACGCAGATATATCCCCTTAACCTTTTGTGTAACACTCTGATATACCCCACACCGCTCACTGTATCACTCTGATATACCCCACACCCCTCACTGTAAAACTCTGATATATTCCACACCCCTAACTGTAACACTCTGATATACACCACACCCCTCATCGTAACACTGATATACACCAAACCCCTCACTGTAAAACTGATATACCCCACACACCTCACTGTAACAATCTGTTATGCCCCACATTGCTCACTGTAACATTTTGATTTATCCCACACCCCTCACTGTAACACTCTGATATACCCCTCACCCCTCACTGTAACACTCTGATATACCCCACATCCCTCACTGTAACACTCTGATATATCCCACACCCCCACTGTAATACTCAGATAGACCCCACACCCATCTGTATAACTCTCTGATATACCCCACACCCCTCACTGTAACACTGATATACCCCACACTCCTCACTGTAACACTCTGATATACCCCACAACCCTCACTGTAAAACTCTGATATACTCCACACCACTCACTGTAACATGCATATATATCCCACACCCTTCACTATAACACTCTGGTATACCCCACACCTCTCACTGTAACAGACTGATAGACCCAACACGCCTCACTGCAACAGACTGATATACCCCACAAACTTCACTGTAACAGACTGATATATCCTTCACACTTCACTGTAACACTCAGATTTTTCCCACGCTCCTCCCTGTAACACTGATATATCTCACACCCTGACTGTAACACTCTGATATATCCCACACCCCTCACAGTAACACTCTGATATAACCGACTACCCTCACTGTAACACTCTGATATACGCCACACCCCTCAGTGTAACACTGATATACCCCACACACCTCACTGTAAAACTCTGCTATACACCACAGCCCTCACTGTAACACTCTGATATACCCAACACCCCTCACTGTAACACTGATTATCCCCACACCCCTCACTGTAATACTCTAATATAACCAACAACCCTCACTGTAAAACTCTGATATATTCTGCTCCCCTCACTGTAACACACATATATATCCCACACCCCTCACTGTAACACTCTGATATACACCACACCCCTCACTATAACACTGATATACACCATACCCCTCACTGTAACATGCATATATATACCACACCATTCACTGTAACACTCTGATATACCCCATACACCTCACTGTAATACAGATATGTCCCACACCCCTTACTGTAACACTGATATACTCCAAACCCCTCACTGTGACACCCTGACATATCCCACACCCCTCTATGTAACACTCTGATATATCCCACACCCCTCACTGTAAAAGTCGGATATACCACACACCCCTCAATGTAACACTCTGATATATCCCACACCCCTCACTGTAACACTCTGATATACCCCACATCCGTTTCTGTAATACTCTGATACATCCCACACGCCTCAAAGTAAAACTCTGATGTAACCCACACCCCTCAATGTTACAGTCTGATATGACCCACAACGCTCACTGTAACACTCTGATATACCCCACACCCCTCACTGTAACACTCTGATATATCCCACAACCCTCACAGTAACACTGAGATATAGCCCACAACCCACACTGTAAAACTTTGACATACCCCACTCCCCTCAATGGAACACTCTGATATACCAAAGCCCCCTCACTGTAACACTCTGATATACCACACACCCCTCACTGTAACAGTCTGATATATCCCACACCCCTCGCTGTAACACTCAGATATACCCCACAAGCCTCGCTGTAACACTCTGATATACCCCACACCCCTCACTGTAAAACTCTGATATACACCACACCCCTCAGTGTAACATTCTGATATACCCCAGACCCATTTGTGTAATGCTCTGATATACCCCACACCCCTCTCTGTAACAGACTGATATACCCCACACCCCTCACTGTAACAGACTGATATATCCTTCACCCCTCACTGTAACACTTTGATATACCCCACACCCCTCACTGTCACACTCTGATATACCCCACATCTCTCACTGAAACACTGACATCACCTTTACACCTCACTGTAAAACTCTGACATTTCCCACACCCTTTGCTGTAACACTCAGATATATCCCACAATCCTCAATTTAACACAGATATATCCCATACCCCTCACTGTAAAACTCTGATATATCCCACACCCCCCACTGTGACGCTCTGATATACCATACATCGTTCACTGTAACACACTGATATCCCCAACTCCCCTCACTGTAACACTCAGATATACCCCACACAGCTCAATATAACACTCTGATATACCCTACACCCCTCACTTTAACATTCTGATATACCCACACTTCTCACTGTAACACTCTGATATATCCCAAACACTCACTGTAACACTCAGATATACCTCACAACCATTTGTGTGATACTCTGATATACACCACACCACTCACTGTAACACTGATATACCCCACACCCCTCACTGTAGCACTCTGATATACCCCACAACCCTGCCTGTAACACTGATATACCCCACACACCTCACTGTAACATTCTGATATATCCCACACCCCTCACTGTAACACTCTGATATACCCCACACCCCTCACTGTAACACTCTGATGTACCCCACACCGCTCACAGCATCGCTCTGATATACCCCACACCCCTCACTGTAACACTCTGATATACCCCACACCCCTCAATGTAACACTCTGATATACCCCACACCGCTCACTGTAGCACTCTGATATACCCCACAACCCTGCCTGTAACACTGATATACCCCACACACCTCACTGTAACATTCTGATATATCCCACACCCTTCACTGTAACACTCTGATATACCCCACACCGCTCACAGTATCACTCCGATATACCCCACACCCCTCACTGTAACACTCTGATATACCCCACACCCCTCAATGTAACACTCTGATATATCCCACACCCCTCACTGTAACACTCTGATATACCCCACAGCCCTAAATGTAACAGTCTGATATACACCACACCCCTCACTGTAACATTCTGATATACCTCACACTCCTCACTGTAACACTCAGATATACACCACATCCATCGCTGTAACACACTGATGTACCCCACACCGCTCACTGTAAAACTCTGATATACTCCACACCCCTCACTCTAACATGCATATATATTCCACAACCCTCACTGTAACACTCTGATATACCCCACACCCCTCAATGTAACACTCTGATATATCCCACACCTCTCAATGTAACACTCTGATATACCCCACACCCCTAAATGTAACAGTCTGATATACACCACAACCCTCATCGTAACACTGATATACACCAAACCACTCACTGTCAAACTGACATACCCCACACCCCTCACGGTAACACTCTGATATACCTCACACTCCTCACTGTAACACTCAGATATACCCAACACCCCATAACGTAACACTTTGATATGTCCCACACCCCTCACTTTAACACTCTGATATACACCACACCCATTGCTGTAACACACTGATATACCCCACACCCCTCACTGTTAAACTCTGATATACTCCACACCCCTCACTCTAACACGCATATATATTCCACAACCCTCACTGTAACACTCTGATATACCCCACACCCCTCAATGTAACACTCTGATATATCCCACACCCCTCAATGTTACAAACTGATATACCCCACACCCCTAAATGTAACAGTCTGATAAACAAAACACCCCTCATCGTAACACTGATATACACCAAACCCCTCACTGTAAAAGTGATATACTCCACACCCCTCACTGTAACACTCTGATATACCTCACACTCCTCACTGTAACACTCAGATATACACAACAGCCAACAACCTAACACTTTGATATATCCCACACCCCTCACTGTAACACTCTGATGTACCCCACACACATCACTGTAACACTCTGATATACCCCACACCCCTCACTGTAACACTCTGATATACCCTACATCCCTCACTGTAACACTCTGATATACCCCCACACCTCAATGTAGCACTCTGATATACCCCACAACCCTCACTGTAACACTCTGATATATCCCACACCCCTCACTGTAACACTCTGATATACCCTACATCCCTCACTGTAACACTCTGATTTACCCCCACACCTCAATGTAACACTCTGATGTACCCCACACACATCACTGTAACACTCTGATATACCCCACACCCCTCACTGTAACACTCTGATATACCTCACACTCCTCACTGTAACACTCAGATATACACAACAGCCAACAACCTAACACTTTGATATATCCCACGCCCCTCACTGTAACACTCTGATGTACCCCACACACATCACTGTAACACTCTGATATACCCCACACACATCACTGTAACACTCTGATATACCCCACACCCCTCACTGTAACACTCTGATATACCCTACATCCCTCACTGTAAAGCTCTGATATACCCCAAATCCCTCAATGTAACACTCTGATATACCCCACACACATCACTGTAACACTCTGATATACCCCACACCCCTCACTGTAACACTCTGATATACCCTACATCCCTCACTGTAACACTCTGATATACCCCACACACCTCAATGTAACACTCTGATGTACCCCACACACATCACTGTAACACTCTGATATACCCCACACCCCTCACTGTAACACTCTGATATACCCTATATCCCTCACTGTAAAGCTCTGATATACCCCAAATCACTCAATGTAACACTCTGATATATCCCACACCCCTCACTGTAACACTCAGATATACCCCACACCCATCAGTATAACTCTCTGATATACCCCACACCCCTCACTGTAACACTGATATACCCCAAACCCCTCACTGTAAGATGAATATATATCCGACACCATTCACTGTAACACTCTGATATACCCCACACCCCTCACTGTAACACTGATATACCCCACAACCCTCTATGTAAAACTCTGATATACTCCACACCACTCACTGTAACATGCATATATATCCCACACCCTTCACTACAACACTCTGATATATCCCACACCTCTCACTGTAACAGACTGATAGACCCAACACACCTCACTGCAACAGACTGCTATAACCCACAACCTTCACTGTAACAGACTGATATATCTTTCACCCTTCACTGTAACACTCAGATATATCTCACGCTCCTCTCTGTAACACTGATATATCCCACACCCCTCACTGTAACACTGATACATCCCTCATACTCACTATAACCCTCTGATATATCCCACACCCATCACTGTGACACTCTGATATACCACACATCCCTCATTGTAACACACTGATATACCCAACTCCCCTCACTATAACACTCTTATATATGCCACACCCTTCACTGCAAAACTCTGATATACCCCACACCCCTCACTATAAAACGGATAAACCCTACACCCCTCACTGTAACACTCTGATATACCCCACACCCCTCACTGTAACACTCTGATATATATCACACCCCTCACTGTAACACTCTGATATACCCCACACCCCTCACTGTAACACTCTGATATATACCACACCCCTCACTGTAACACTCTGATATACCCCACACCCCTCACTGTAACACTCTGATATATACCACACTCCTTACTGTACCACTCTGATCTTCCCCACAGCACTCACAGTAACACAGATATATTCCACATCCCACTCTGTAACACTCTGATATATGCCACACCCATCACTGTAACACTCTAACATACCCCACACCTTTTACTGTAACACACTGATATATCCAATACCCCTCACTCTAATACTCTGATATATCCCACACCACTCTCTGCAACAATCTGATACACCACAAACCCCTCACTGTTACACTCTGATATACCCCACGCTCGTCACTGTAATGCTGATATACCACTCACCCTTCACTGTAGCACTGATATACCACACCACCCTCACTGTAACACTCTGATATACCCCACAATCGTCTCTGTAACATTCTGATATACCCCACTCTCCTCACTGTAACGGTCTGACATATCCCACACTCCTCAATGTAGCACTCTGGTATACCCCACACCCCTCACTGTAACACATGGATATACCACACTCTCCTCACTGTAACACTCTGATATACCCCACACCCCTCACTGTAACACACTGAAATATCCCACACCCCTCACTGTAACACTGATATACCCCACAACCCTCTATGTAAAACTCTGATATACTCCACACCACTCACTGTAACATGCATATATATCCCACACCCTTCACTATAACACTCTGATATATCCCACACCTCTCACTGTAACAGACTGATAGACCCAACACACCTCACTGCAACAGACTGCTATAACCCACAACCTTCACTGTAACAGACTGATATATCTTTCACCCTTCACTGTAACACTCAGATATATCTCACGCTCCTCTCTGTAACACTGATATATCCCACACCCCTCACTGTAACACTCTGTTATATCCCACACCCCTCACTGTAACACTGATACATCCCTCATACTCACTATAACCCTCTGATATATCCCACACCCATCACTGTGACACTCTGATATACCACACACCCCTCATTGTAACACACTGATATACCCAACTCCCCTCACTATAACACTCTTATATATGCCACACCCTTCACTGCAAAACTCTGATATACTCCACACCCCTCACTATAAAACGGATAAACCCTACACCCCTCACTGTAACACTCTGATATACCCCACACCCCTCACTGTAACACTCTGATATATATCACACCCCTCACTGTAACACTCTGATATACCCCACACCCCTCACTGTAACACTCTGATATATACCACACCCCTCACTGTAACACTCTGATATACCCCACACCCCTCACTGTAACACTCTGATATATACCACACTCCTTACTGTACCACTCTGATCTTCCCCACAGCACTCACAGTAACACAGATATATTCCACATCCCACTCTGTAACACTCTGATATATGCCACACCCATCACTGTAACACTCTAACATACCCCACACCTTTTACTGTAACACACTGATATATCCAATACCCCTCACTCTAATACTCTGATATATCCCACACCACTCTCTGCAACAATCTGATACACCACAAACCCCTCACTGTTACACTCTGATATACCCCACGCTCGTCACTGTAATGCTGATATACCACTCACCCTTCACTGTAGCACTGATATACCACACCACCCTCACTGTAACACTCTGATATACCCCACAATCGTCTCTGTAACATTCTGATATACCCCACTCTCCTCACTGTAACGGTCTGACATATCCCACACTCCTCAATGTAGCACTCTGGTATACCCCACACCCCTCACTGTAACACATGGATTTACCACACTCTCCTCACTGTAACACTCTGATATACCCCACACCCCTCACTGTAACACACTGAAATATCCCACACCCCTCACTGTAACGGACTGATATTCCCCACACCCATCACTGGGATATATTAGTCTGTTACAGTGAGGTGTGTGGGGTATATCAGTCAGGTACACTGATGGATGTGGGGAATATCAGATGTTACAGTGCGGGGTGTGGGGTATATCAGAGTGTTACAGTGAGTGGTGTGAGGTATATCAGAGTGTTACAGTGAGGGGTGTTGGATATATCAGTATTACAGTGAGGTGTGTGGGATATATCAAAGTGTTACAGTGAGGGGTGTGGGGTATATCAGTGTGTTACAGTGAGTGGTGTGGGGTATATCAGTGTTACAGTGAGGGGTGTAGGATATACCAGAGTGTTACAGTGTGAGGTGTGAGATATTTCTGTGTTACGATGAGAGATGTGGGGTATATCAGAGTGTTACACTGAGGGGTGTGCAGTATATCAGAGAGTTACAGTGGGGGGTGTGGGATATATCAGAGTGTTACATTGAGGCGTGTGGTGTATATCCGTGTGATTTATTGAGGGGTGTGGGGTATATCAGAATGTTACAGTGAAGGGTGTGGGATATATCAGAGTGTTACATTGAGGAGTGTGGGATATATCAGAGTGTTAGAGTCGGGGGCGTTGGCTATATCAACGTGTTACAGTGAGGGGTGTGAGGTATGTCAGTCTGTTAGAGTGAGGGGTGTAGGAAATATCTGTCTGTTACTGTGAGAGGTTTGGGGAATAAGAGAGTGTTGCATTGAGTGGTGTTGTGTTATCAGAGTGTTACAGTGAGGGGTGTGGGATATATCAGAGTGTTACAGTGAGGGGTGTGGGATATATCAGAGTGTTACCGTGAGGGGTGTGGGGTATATCAGAGTGTTACAGTGAGGGGTGTGGGATATATCAGAGTGTTACAATGAGGGATGTGGTGTATAACAGTGTTACAGTGAGGTGTGTGGGCTATTTCTCTGTAACAGTGAGGGGTGTGAGGTATATCAGTGTTACTGTGAGGGGTGTGGGGTGTTTCAGTGTCACAGTAAGGAGTGTGGGATATACCAGAGTGTTACAGTGAGGGGTGTGGGGTATATCAGACTGTTACAGTGAGGGGTGTCAGGTATATCAGAGTGTTACAGTGAGGGGTGTGGGGTATATCAATGTGTTACAGTGAGGGGTGTGAGATATATCAGATTGTTACAGTGAGTAGTGTGGGGTATATCAGACTGTTACAGTGAGGGGTGTGGGGTATATCAGAGTGTTACAGTGAGGGGTGTGGGGTATATCAAAGTGTTACAGTGAGGGATGTGGGGTATATCAATGTGTTACAGTGAGGGGTGTGGGGTTTTTTAGAGTGTTACTGTAATATCACCCTGAGCCCTCGGTGTAACACTCTGATACACCCCACACCCTTCACTGTAACACTCTGATATATGCCACACTCCTCACTGTAACACTCTGATATATGCCACACTCCTCACTGTAACACTGATATATCCTAGACCCTTCACGGTAACACTCTGACATACCCCACATCTGTCACTGAAACACTGACGTCACCCACACCCTTCTCTGTTACACTCTGATATATCCTACGCTCCTCAGTGTAACACTGATATACCCCACACCCCTCACTTTAACACTTTGATATACACCACACCCCTCAGTGTAACAATAAGATATATACCACACCTCTCAATGTACCACTCTGACCTAACCCACACACCTCAAGGTAGCACTGATATATTCCAAGCCCCTCGCTGTAACACTCTGATATATGCCACACCCCTCACTGTAAAACTCTGATGTAACCCAAACCCCTCAAAGTAACACTCTGATATAAAACACATCGCTCACAGTAACACTATAATATAAACCCACATTCCTCACTGTAATACTGATATATCCCACACGTCTCACTGTATCACTCTGATATATCCCACACCCCTCACTGTAACACTCTGATATACCCGACACCCCTCACTGTAACACTCTGATATACCCCACACCCCTCACTGTAACACTCTGATATACCCCACACCCCTCACTGTAACACTCTGATATACCACACACCCCTCACTGTAACATTCTGATATACCCCACGCAGCTCAATGTAACAAACCGATATTCTCCACGCCCCTCACTGTAACACTCTGATGTACCCCACACCCATTAATGTATCATTCCGATATATCCCACACCCCTCAATGTAACAGTCTGATATAACCCACACCCCTCACTGCAATACATTGATATACACCACACCCCTTTCTGTAACACTCTGATATACACCAAACCACTCACTGTAACACACTGATATATCCCACACCCCTCTCTGTAACACTCTGATATACCCCACACCTCTCAATTAAACACTCTGATATACCCCACACCCCTCACTGTAACACTCTGATATATCCCACACCTCACTCTGTAACAATCTGATATACCCCACACCCCTCAACATAACACTCTGATATATCTCCCACCTCTCAATGTAACACTGATAAACCCAACACCCCTCACTGTAACACTCTTTAATATGCCACACACCTCAATGTAACACTCTGATATACCCCAAAACCCTCACCTTAACACTCTGATATACACCACACCCCTCACTGTAACACTCTGATCACCCACAGACCCCTCACTGTAACACTGCTAGACGCCACACCCCTCACTGTAACACTCTGATATACCCCAAGCCCCTGACTATAACACTCTGATATACCCCACAACACTCAGTGTAACACTCCGATATACCCCAAACCCCTCACGGTAACACTCCGATATATCCCACACCCCTCACTGTAAGACTCTGATATATACAACACACATCACTGTACCACTTTGACCTATCCCACATCCCTCACAGTAGCACTGATATATTCGAAACCCCTCACTGTAAGACTCTGGTACATATGCCACACCACTGACTGAAAAAGTCTGATATACACCACACCCCTCAAAGTAACACTCTGATATACCCCACACACTTCAATGTAACACTCAGATATATCCCACACACCTCAATGTAACACTCTGATATACCCCATAACCCTCACTTTAACACTCTGATATACCCCACACCCCTCACTGTAACACCCTGATATACCCCACACCCCTCACTGTAACACCCAGATATACCCCAGACCCCTCGCTGTAACACTGCTAAACGCCACACCCCTCACTGTAACACTCAGATATACCCCACACCCCTTACTGTAACACTCTGATATATACCACACCCCTCACTGTACCTCTCTGACCTACCCCACACCCCTCACAGTAGCACTGATATATTCGAAACCCCTCACTCTAATATATACCACACCTCTCGCTGTAAAAGTCTGATATACCCCAAACCCCTCAATGTAACACTCTGATATACACCACACCCCTCACTGTAACCTTATAATATACCCCATACTCCTCACAGTAACTCTGATATATCCCACAGACCTCACTGTAACACTCTGATATACCCCACACCCCTCACTGTAACACTCAGATATACCCCACAACCCTCAATGTGACACTCAGATATATCCCACACACCTCACTATAACACTCTGATATACACCAGACCCCTCACTGTAACACTGCTAAACGCCACACCCCTCACTGTAACACTCTGAAATACCCCACACTCCTCACTGTAACATTGATATATCCCATACCCATCACTTTAACACTCTGATATACACTACACCCTCACTGTAATATTCTGATATACTCCACACACCTCAATGTAACTCTCTGATATACCCCAGACCCCTCAATGTAACAGTCTGATATAACTCACACCCCTCACTGTAACACACAGATATACACCACACCCCTTTCTGTAACACCCTGATATACACCACACCCGTCACTGTAACACTCAGATATACCCCACACAGCTCACTGGAACACTCTGATATATGCCACACCCCTCACTGTAAAGCTCTCCAATACACCACAGCCCTCACTGTAACACTGATATACCCCACACCGCTCACTGTAACACTCTGATATACCCCACACCCCTCACAGTAACACTGATATATTCGAAACCCCTCACTGTAACACTCTAATATATACCACACCTCTCGCTGTAAAAGTCTGATATACCCCAAACCCCTCAATGTAACACTCTGATATACACCACACCCCTTACTGTAACATTGACATACCTCACACCCCTCACTGTAACACTCTGATATACCCCACACCCCTCACTGAAACATTCTGATATTCCCCACACATCTCAATGAAACGCTCTGATGTACCCCACACCCCTCACAGTAACACTCTGATATACCCCACACCCCTCAATATAACACTCTGATATACCCGACACTCATCACTGTAACACTCAGATATACCCCACAACCCTCAATGTGCCACTCAGATATATCCCACACACCTCAATGTAACACTCAGATATACCCCACACCCCTTACTGTAACACTCTGATATACCCCACACCCCTCACTATAACACTCTGATATACACCAGACCCCTCACTGTAACACTGCTAAACGCCACACCCCTCACTGTAACACTCTGATATACCCCACACTCCTCACTGTAACATTGATATATTCCACACCCCTCACTTTAACACTATGATATACCCTACACCCTCACTGTAATATTCTGATATACTCCACACACCTCAATGTAACTCTCTGATATACCCCAGACCCCTCAATGTAACAGTCTGATATAACTCACACCCCTCACTGTAACACACAGATATACACCACACCCCTTTCTGTAACACTCTGATATACACCACACCCCTCACTGTAACACTCAGATATACCCCACACCGCTCACTGGAACACTCTGATATATGCCACACCCCTCACTGTAAAGCTCTCCAATACACCACAGCCCTCGCTGTAACACTACAATATACCCCACACCGCTCACTGTAACACTCTGATATACCCCACACCCCTCACGGTAACATTCTGATTTACCCCACACACCTCAATGTAACACTCTGATATACCCCATACCCCTCACAGTAATACTCTGATATACCCGACACCGCTCACTGTAACAATCTGATATATCCACCACCCCTCAATGTAACACTCTGATATACCCCACACCCCTCAATGTAACATTCTGATATACCCCACACCCCTCACTGTAACACTCTGAGATACCCCATACCCCTCAATCTAACACTCTGATAGACTCCACACCCCTCACTGTAACACTCTAATTTACCCCAAAGCTCCTCACTGTAACACTCTGATATATCCCTGAATCCTCAATGTAACACTCTGATATATCCCACACCCCTCACTATAACACTTTAATATACCCCACACCCCTCACTGTAACACTCTGACATACCCCACAATCCTCAATGTAACACTCAGATATATCCCACACCCCTTTCTGTAACACTCTGATATACACCACACTCCTCACTTTAACACTCTGATATACCCTACACCCTCACTGTAATATTCTGATATACCCCACACCCCTCAATGTAACACACTGATATACACCACACCCCTTTCTGTAAAACTCTGATATACACCACACCCCTCACTGTAACACAATAATATACCCCACACCGCTTACTGTAACACTCTGATATACACCACACTGCTCACTGTAACGCTCTGATATACCCCACACCCCTCACTGTAACACTCTGATAAACACGACACCCCTCACTGTAACACTCAGATATACCCCACACACCTCAATGTAACACTCAGATATACCCCACACCCCTCAATGTAACACTCAGATATATCCCACACACCACACTGTAACACTCTGATATACCTCACACGCCTCACTGTAACACTCTGATTTACCCCAGACCCCTCACTGTAAAACAGCTAAACGCCACACCCCTCACTGTAACATTCTGATATACCCCACACTCCTCACTATAACACTGATATAACCCACACCCCTCACTGTAACACTCTGATATACACTACACCCTCACTGTAATATTCTGATATACTCCACACACCTCAATGTAACTCTCTGATATACCCCAGACCCCTCAATGTAACAGTCTGATATAACTCACACCCCTCACTGTAACACACAGATATACACCACACCCCTTTCTGTAACACTCTGATATACACCACACCCCTCACTGTAACACTCAGATATACCCCACACCGCTCACTGGAACACTCTGATATATGCCACACCCCTCACTGTAAAGCTCTCCAATACACCACAGCCCTTGCTGTAACACTACAATATACCCCACACCGCTCACTGTAACACTCTGATATACCCCACACCCCTCACGGTAACATTCTGATTTACCCCACACACCTCAATGTAACACTCTGATATACCCCATACCCCTCACAGTAATACTCTGATATACCCGACACCCATCACTGTAACACTCTGATATACCCCACACCCCTCACTGTAACACTCTGATATACCCCACACCCCTCACTGTAACACTCTGAGATACCCAAGACCTCTCAATGTAACAATCTGATATAACCCACACTATCACTGTAACACACTGATATACACAACAGCCCTTTCAGTAACACTCTGATATTCACCACACTCCTCACTGCAACACTATAACATACCCTACATCACTGACTGTAATACTCTGATATACCCCACACCGCTCACTGTAACACCCTGATATACCCAAGACCTCTCAATGTAACAGTCTGATATAACCCACACTATCACTGTAACACACTGATATACACAACAGCCCTTTCAGTAACACTCTGATATTCACGACACCCCTCACTGCAACACTATAATATACCCTACACCTCTCACTGTAACACTCTGATATACCCCACACTGCTCACTGTAACAATCTGATATATCCACCACCCCTCAATGTAACACTCTGATATACCCCACACCCCTCAATGTAACATTCTGATATACCCCACACCCCTCACTGTAACACTCTGAGATACCCCATACCCCTCAATCTAACACTCTGATAGACTCCACACCCCTCACTGTAACACTCTAATTTACCCCAAAGCTCCTCACTGTAACACTCTGATATATCCCTGAATCCTCAATGTAACACTCTGATATATCCCACACCCCTCACTATAACACTCTGATATACCCGACACCCCTCACTGTAACACTCAGATATGCCCCACAATCCTCAATGTAACACTCAGATATATCCCACACACCTCAATGTAACACTCAGATATACCCCACACTCCTCACTGTAACACTGATATATCCCACACCCCTCACTGTAACACTCTGATATACCCCATACCCCTCAATGTAACAGTCTGATATAACTCACACCCCTCAATGTAACACACTGATATACACCACACCCCTCACTGTAACACTATAATATACCCCACACCGCTCACTGTAACACTCTGATATAAGCCGCACCACTCAGTGTAAAACTCTCCTATACAACACACCCCTCACTGTAACCCAATATTATGCCCCACACCGCTCGCTGTTACACTCTGATATACACCTCACCCCTCACTGTAACACTCTGATATACCCCACACCCCTCACTGTAACACTATCATATGCTCCACACACCTCACTATAACACTGATATATCCCACACCCCTCACTGTAACACTCTGATATACCCCATAACCCTCACTTTAACACTCTGATATACCCCACACACGTCAATGTAACACTCTGATATACCCCACACCCCTTACTGTAACACTCTGATATACCCCACACCCCTCACTATAACACTCTGATATACACCAGACCCCTCACTGTAACACTGCTAAACGCCACACCCCTCACTGTAACACTCTGATATACCCCACACTCCTCACTGTAACATTGATATATCCCACACCCCTCACTTTAACACTATGATATATCCTACACCCTCACTGTAATATTCTGATATACTCCACACACCTCAATGTAACTCTCTGATATACCCCAGACCCCTCAATGTAACAGTCTGATATAACTCACACCCCTCACTGTAACACACAGATATACACCACACCCCTTTCTGTAACACTCTGATATACACCACAGCCCTCACTGTAACACTCAGATATACCCCACACAGCTCACTGGAACACTCTGATATATGCCACACCCCTCACTGTAAAGCTCTCCAATACACCACAGCCCTCGCTGTAACACTACAATATACCCCACACCCCTCACTGTAACACTATCATATGCTCCACACACCTCACTATAACACTGATATATCCCACACCCCTCACTGTAACACTCTGATATACCCCATAACCCTCACTTTAACACTCTGATATACCCCACACACCTCAATGTAACACTCTGATATACCCCATAACCCTCACTTTAACACTCTGATATACCCCACACCCCTCACTGTAACACCCTGATATACCCCACTCCCCTCACTGTAACATTCTGATATACCCCAGACCCCTCACTGTAACACTGCTAAACGCCACACCCCTCACTGTAACAATCTCATATATCCCACACACCTCAATGTAAAACTCAGATATATCCCACACAACTCAATGTTACACTCTGATATACCCCACAACCCTCACTTTAACACTCCGATATACTCCACACCCCTCACTGTAACACTCTGATATACACCACACCCCTCACTGTAACACTCTGATATACACCACACCCCTCACTATAACACTCTGATATATACAACACACATCACTGTACTACTCACACCCACACCCCTCACAGTAGCACTGATATATTTGAAACCCCTCACTGTAAAACTCTGCTACATATGCCACACCCCTGACTGAAAAACTCTGATATACCCCACACCCCTCAATGTAACACTCTGATATACACTACACCCCTTTCTGTAACATTCTGATATACACCACACTCCTCACTGTAACACTCTGATATACCCTACACCCTCACTGTAATATTCTGATATACCCCACACCCCTCAATGTAACACACTGATATACACCACACCCCTTTCTGTAACACTCTGATATACACCACACCCCTCACTGTAACACAATAATATACCCCACACCTCTCACTGTAACACTCTGATATACCCCACACCCCTCACTGTAACATTCTGATATTCCACACACATCTCAATGAAACACTCTGATATACCCCACACCCCTTACAGTAACACTCTGATATACCCCACACCCATCACTGTAACACTCTGATATACACCAAATCCCTCACTGTAACACTATAATATACCTCACACCGCTGACTGTAACACTCTGATATATGCCACACACCTCAATGTAACACTCTGCTCTCCCCCACAACCTTCGCTGTAACATTCTGATATACACCACTCCCCTCAATTTTACACTCTGACATACACCACACCGCTCATGTTAACACTATAATATACCCCACACTCCTCACTGTAACACTCTGATATATCCCACAACCCTCACTGTAACACTCTGATATACCCCACACACCTCAATGTAACACTCTGATATAGCCCACATCCCTCACAGTAACACTCTGATATACCCCACACCCCTCACTCTCACGCTCTGGTATACCCCACATTTCTCACTGAAACACTGACATCACCCACACACCTCACTGTAACACTCTGACATACACCTCACGTTTCACTGTAACGCTCTGATATATCCCACAATCCTCACTGTAACACTCTGATAGACCCCTCACCCCTCACTGTAACACTGATATATCCCACATCCGTCACTGCAAAACTCTGAAATATCCCACACCCCTCCCTGTAAAGCTCTGATATACCTCACACCCCTCATTGTAACAATCTGATATACCCCACACTCCTCACTGTTACACTCTGATATACCCCAAACCCTCATTGTAACACTTTGATATACACCACACCGCTCACTATAACACTCTGATATACCCCACACACCTCAATGTAACACTCAGATATATCCCACACACCTCAATGTAACACTCAGATATACCCCACACCCCTTCCTGTAACACTCTGATATATCCCACACACCTCAATGTAACACTCTGATATCCCCCCATAACCCTCAATTTAACACTCTGATATACACCACACCCCTCACTGTAACACTCTGATATACTCCACACCTCACTGTAACACTCTGATATAAACGACACCCGTCACTGTATCGCTCTGACCTGTCCCACACCCGTCACAGTACCACTGATATATTCGAAACCCTCACTTTAAGACTCTGATATATACCGCAGCCCTGACTGAAAAACTCTGATATACCCCACACCCTCAATGTAACACTCTGATATACACCACACCGTTCACTGTAACACTATAATATACCCCACACTCCTCACTGTAACACTGATATATCCCACTCCCCTTACTGTAACACTCTGATATACACTACACTCTCACTGTAATATTCTGATATACTCCACACACCTCAATGTAACTCTCTGATATACCCCAGACCCCTCAATGTTACAGTCTGATATAACTCACACCCTTCACTGTAACACACAGATATACACCACACCCCTTTTTGTAACACTCTGATATACACCACACCCTTCACTGTAACACTATAATGTACCCCACACCGCTCACTGGAACACTCTGATATATGCCACACCCCTCACTATAAAACTCTCCTATACACCACAACCCTCACTGTAACACTATAACATACCCCACACCGCTCACTGTTACACTCTGATATACACCACACCGCTCACTGTAACACTATAATATGCCCCACACTCCTCACTATAACACTGATATATCCCACACCCCTCACTGTAACACTCAGATATAACCCACGCCCCTCAGTGTAACACTCTGATATAGCCCACACCCCTCACTGTAACACCCTGATATACCCCACACCCCTCACTGTAACACTGATATACCCCACATCCCTCACTGTAACAATGATATACCGCACACCCCTCAGTGTAACACTGTGATCTACCCCACATCACTCACTGTAAGATTCTGATATACCCCACACCCCTCACTATAACATTCTGATTTAACCCACACACCTCAATGTAACACTCTGATATACCACATACCACTCACAGTAACACTCTGATATACCCCACACCGCTCACTGAAACACTCTGATATACCCAAGACCTCTCAATGTAACAGTCTGATATAACCCACACTGTTTGGGGTATATCAGAGTGTTACAGTGAGGTGTGTGCGGAATATCAGAGTGTTACATTGAGGAGTGTGGGATATATCAGAGTGTTAGAGTGGGGGGTGCGGGTTATATCAATGTGTTACAGTGAGGTGTGTGGGATATAACAGTCTGTTACCGTGAGATGTGTGAGGAATAAGAGAGTGTTACAATGAGGGGTGTTGTGTATATCAGAGTGTTACAGTGAGGGTTTATCATTGTTACAGTGAGTTGTGTGGGGTAATTCACTGTAACAGTGAGGGGTGTGAGGTATATCAGTGTAACCGTGAGCTGTGTGGGGTATATCAATGTTACCATGAGGTGTGTGGGGTATTTCAGTGTGGGAAATCACTCTGTTAAACCAAACCCCCTTAATGTAACACTCTGATATACCCCCACATCCCTCAGTGTAACACACTGATATATCCCACCCCCCTCACTGTAACACTCTGATATATTCCACACCCCTCACTGTAACACTCTGATATACCCCACACCCCTCACAGTAACACACTGATATACCCAATACCCCTCACTCTATTAATCTAATACATCCCACATCACTCTCTGTAACAATCTGATACACCCCACACCCCTCACAGTTAAACTCTGTTATACCCCACACTCGTCACTGTAACACTGGTATACCCCTCACCCTTCACCCCTCACTGTAAAACCGATATACCCCACACCCCTCACTGTAACACTCTGATATTCCCCACAACCATCAAAGGGATATATCAGTTTGTTACAGTGAGTGGTGTGGAGTATATCAGAGTGTTACTCTGAGAGATGTTGTGTATATCAGAGTGTTACAGTGAGAGTTGTGGGATATTTCAGTGTTACAGTGAGGTGTGTGGGATATATCAGAGTGTTACATTGAGGGGTGTGGGATATGTCAGAATGTTACAGTGAGGCGAGTGGGGTATATCAGAATGTTACAGAGATGGGTGTGGGGTACATCAGAGTGTTACAGTGAGTGGTGTGGGATATATCAGAGTGTAACAGTGAGAGGTGTAGTGTATATCAGAGTGTTACACTGAGAGGTATGGCTATGTGACAGTGTTACAGTGAGGGGTGTGGGGTATATCAGAGTGTTACATTATGGGATGTGGGGTATATCAGTCTATTACACTGATGGGTGTGGGGAATATCAGATGTTACCGTGCGGGTTGTGGGGTATATCAGAGTGTTACAATGAGGGGTGTTGGATATTTCAGAGTGTTACAGTGAGGGGTGTGGGATATTTCAGTGTTACAGTGAGGGTGGTAGGATATTTCAGTGTTACACTGAGGGGGTGGGGTATATCAGTGTTACAATGAGGGGTGTGGGTTATATCAGATTGTTACAGAGAGTGGTGTGGGGTATATCAGAATGTTACAGTGTGGGTTGTGGGGTGTATCAGACTGTTACAGAGAGTGATGTGGGATATATCTGAGTATTAGAGTGAGGGTTATTGGGCATATCAGTGTGTTACAGTGAGGGGTGTGGTGTACATCAGTGTTACAGTGAGGGATCTGGGGTATATCAGAGTGTTACAGTGAGGGCTGTGGGGTATACCAGAGTGTTACAGTGATTGGTGTGGGGTATATCAGTGTTACCGTGAGATGTGTGGGGTATTTCAGTGTTACAGTAAGGGGTGTGGGATATCACTCTGTTATACCAAAGCCTCCTTACTGTAACACACTGATATACCCCACACCCCTCACTATCATACTCTGACATAGCCCACATCTCTCACTGAAATACTGACATCACCCACACCTCTCGCTGTAACAGTCTGATATACCCCACACCTTTCACTGTAACACTCTGATATATCCTACACTCCTCACTGTAACACTGATATACCCCACACCCCTCACTGTAACACTGATATACCCCACACCCCTCACTGTAACACTGATATACCACACCACCCTCACTGTAACACTCCGATATACCCCACACCCGTCTCTGTAACGTTCTGATATACCCCACTCCCCTCACTGTAACAGTCTGACATTTCCCACACCACTCAATGTTGCACTCTGACATATCCCACAACCCTCACTGTAACACACTAATATTCCCCACACCCATCACTGGGATATTTCAGTCTGTTACAGTGAGGTGTGTGGGTATATCAGTCAGTTACACTGATGGGTGTGGGGAATATCAGATGTTACAGTGCGGGGTGTGGGGTATATCAGAGTGTTACAGTGAGGGGAGTGTGGAATATCCATGTGTCACAGTGAGGGGTGTGGGATATATCAGTGTTACCATGAGGGTTGTGGGATTTATCAGGGCGTAACAATGAGGGGTGTAGTGTATATCAGAGTGTTACACTGAGAGGTATGGCTATGTGAGAGTGCTACAGTGAGGGATGTGGGGTATATCAGAGTGTTACATTGAGGGTTGTGGGGTATATCAGAGTGTAACTGTGAGGGGTGTGGGGTATATCAGAGTGTTACAGTGAGGGGTGTGGGCTATATCAGAGTGTTACAGTGAGGGGTGTGGGGTATATCAGAGTGTTATATTGAGGGGTGAGGTATATATCACAGTGTTACAGTATGGGGCGTGGGATATATCAATCTGTTACAGTGAGGTGTGCGGGGTATATCAGTCTATTACACTGGTGGGTGTGGGGAATATCAGATGTTACAGTGCTGGGTTTGGGTTATATCAGAGTGTTACAGTGAGGGGGGTGGGGTATATCAGATTGTAACAGTGAGGGTGTGGGGTATACCAGAGTGTTGTAGTGAGGGGTGTGGGGTATATCAGTGTGTTACAGTGAGGGGTAAGGGGTATTCAAGAGTGTTACAGTGAGGGGTGTGGGATATATCATAGTCTTACAATGAGGGGTGTGGGGTATATCAGTGTTAAAGTGAGGGGTGTCAGATATATCAGAGTGTTACAGTGAGAGATGTGGGGTATATCAAAGTGTTACAGTGAGGTGTGTGCGGTATATCAGAGCGTTACATTGAGGGAGGAGTGTGGAATATATCAGTGTTAGAGTGGGGGGGTGTGGTGTATATCAGAGTGTTACAGTGAGAGATGTGGGGTATATCAATGTGTTACAGTGAGGGGTTTGGGGTATATCAGAGTGTTACAGTGAGGTGTGTGCGGTATATCAGAGTGTTACATTGAGGGAGGAGTGTGGGATATATCAGTGTTAGAGTGGGGGGGTGTGGGGTATATCAGAGTGTTACAGTGAGGGGTGTGGTGTGTATCAGAGTGTTACAATGAGGCGTGCGAGGTTTATCATTGTTACAGTGAGTTGTGTGGGGTAATTCACTGTAACAGTGAGGGGTGTGAGGTATATCAGTGTAACCGTGAGCTGTGTGGGGTATATCAGTGTTACAGTAAGGGGTGTGGGAAATCACTCCCTTAATGTAACAAACTGATATACCCCGCACCCCTCACTGTCTCACTCTGATATACCACACACCCTTCACTGTAACACTTTGATATATCCTACACTCCTCACTGTGGCACTGATACACCCCACAACCCTCACTGTAACACTGATATATCCCACACCCCTCACTGTAATACTCTGATATGTTCCACACCCCTCACTGTAACACTCTGATATACCCAATACCCCTCACTCTATTACTCTGATATATCCCACATCACTCACTGTAACAATCTGATACACCCCACACCCCTCACAGTTAAACTCTGTTATACCCCACATTCGTCACTGTAACACTGGTATACCCCTCACCCTTCACCCCTCACTGTAAAACTGATATACCACTCCACCCTCACTGTAACACTCCGATATACCTCACACCCGTCTCTGTAATCTTCTGATATACCCCACGCCCATCACTGTAACAGTCTGACATATCCCACACCCCTCACTGTAACACTCTGATATACCCCACACCCCTCACTGTAACACTCTGATATACACCACACCCCTCACTGTAACACTCTGATATACCCCACTCCCCTCACTGTAACACTCTGATATACACCACTTCCCTCACTGTAACACTCTGATATTCCCCACAACCATCAAAGGGATATATCAGTCTGTTACAGTGAGTGGTGTGGGGTATATCAGAGTGTTACAGTGAGGGTTGTGGAATATTTCAGTGTTACAGTGAGGTGTGTGGGATATATCAGACTGTTACAGTGAGGGGTGTGGGATATATCAGTGTGTTACAGTGAGGGGTGTGGGATATATCAGTGTGTTACAGTGAGGGGTGTGGGATATATCAGAGTGTAACAGTGAGGGGTGTAGTGTATATCAGAGTGTTACACTGAGAGATATGGCTATATGACAGTGTTACAGTGAGGGGTGTGTGGTATATCAGAGTGTTACATTGTGGGGTGTGGGGTATATCAGTCTATTACACTAATGGGTGTGGGGAACATCAGATGTTACCGTGCGGGTTGTGGGGTATATCGGAGTGTTACAGTGTGGGGAGTGGGGTATATCAGAGTGTTACAATGAGGAGTGTTGGATATTTCAGAGTGTTACAGTGAGGGGTGTGGGATATTTCAGTGTCACAGTGAGGGTGGTAGGGTATTTCAGTGTTACACTGAGTGGGGTGCGGTATATCAGTGTTACAATGAGGGGTGTGGGGTATATCAGAGTGTTACAGTGAGGGTTGCGGGGTGTATCAGATTGTTACAGAGAGTGGTGTGGGATATATCAGAGTATTAGAGTGAGGGGTATTGGGTAAATCAGTGTGTTACAGTGAGTGATGTGGGGTATATCAGTGTTACAGTGAGGGTTGTGGGGTATACCAGAGTGTTAAAGTGAGGGGTGTGAGGTATATCAGAGTGTTACAGTTAGTGATGTGGGGTATACCAGAGTGTTACAGTGAGCGGTGTGGGGTATATCAGAGTGTTACAGTGAGGGGTGTGCGGTATATCAGAATGTTACAATGAGGGGTGTGGGATATATCAGAGTGTTACATTGAGGATTGTGGGATATTTCAGAGTGTTAGAGTGGGGGTGTTGTGTATATCAGTGTGTTACAGTGAGGTGTGTGAGGTGTATCAGTCTCTTACAGTGAGGGGTGTGGAATATATCAGTCTGTTACCATGAGAGGTGTGGGGAATAAGAGAGTGTTACAATGAGGGTGTTGTGTATATCAAAGTGTTACAGTGAAGGGTGTGGTGTATATCAGAGTGTTACAATGAGGGGTGTGGAGTATATCACTGTTACATTGAGGTGTGTGGGGTATTTCAGTCTTTCAGTAAGGGGTGTGTGTTATCACTCTGTTATACCAAACCCCCTTACTGTAACACACCGATATACCCCACAACCCTCACTGTAATGGACTGAAATTCCCCACACCTGTTACAGGGATATATCAGTGTGTTACAGTGAGGTGTGTGGGGTATATCAGAGTGTTACACTGATGGGTGTGGGGAATATCAGAATGTTATAGTGAGTGGTGTGGGGTATATTAGAATGTTACAGTGAGGGTTGTGGGGTGTATCAGATTGTTACAGAGAGTGATGTGGGATATATCCGAGTATTTGAGTGAGGGGTATTGGGCATATCAGTGTTTTACAGTGAGTGGTGTGGTGCATATCAGTGTCACAGTGAGGGATCTGGGGTATATCAGAGTGTTACAGTGAGGGGTGTGGTGTATAACAGAGTGTTACCGTGAGTGGTGTGGGGTATATCAGTGTTACATTGAGGTGGGTGGGGTATTTCAGTGTAACAGTGAGGGGTGTGAGGTATATCAGTGTTACGGTGAGGTGTGTGGGGTTTTTCAGTTTTACAGTAAGGGGTGTGGGATATCACTCTGTTATACCAAAGCCGCCTTACTGTAACACACTAATATACCCCACACCCCTCATTGTCACACTCTGACATAGCCCACATCTCTCACTGAAATACTGACATCACCCACACCTCTCGCTGTAACAGTCTGATATACCCCACACCTTTCACTGTAACACTCTGATATATCCTACACTCCTCACTGTAACACTGATATATCCCACACCCCTCACTGTAACACTCTGATATATCCCACACCCCTCACTGTAACACTGATACAACCCACGTACTCACTATAACCCTCTGATATATCCCACTCCCATCAGCGTGACACTCTGATATACCACACAACCCTCAGTGTAACACACTGATATACACAACTCCCCTCACTGTAACACTCTGATATACACCACACACCTTACTGTAACACTTTGATATATACCACAACCCTCACTGTACCACTCTGACCTACCCCACACCCCTCAGAGTAGCACTGATATATTCCAAAACCCTCACTGTAACACTCTGATATACCCCACACCCCTCACTTTAACACGGATAATCCCTACACCCCTCACTATAACACTCTGATATAGCCCACACCCCTCAATTTAACACTCTGATATACACCACACCCATCAGTGTAACACTCTAACATACCCCACACCCCTCACTGTAACACTGATATATCCCACAACCCTCACTTTAATACTGATATACCCCACACTCCTCACTGTAACACACCGATATACCCAATACTCCTCCCTCTAATACGCTGATATATCCCACACCACTCTCTGTAACAATCTGATACTCCCCACACCCCTCAATGTTACACTCTGATATACCCCACACTCGTCACTGTAACACTGATATACCCCTCACCCCTCACCCCTCACTGTAACACTGATATACCACACCACCCTCAATGTAACACTCTGATATACCCCACAACCCTCAATGTAACACTGATATTTACGACACCCCTCACTGTAACACTCATATATCCCACATCCCTCACTGTAACACTCAGATATACCACAAACCACTCACTGTAAAATTTTGATATACCCCACTCCCCTCACTGTCACAATCTGACATACCCCACATCTCTCACTGAAACACTGACATTACCCACAGCCCTCGGTGTAACACTCTGATATACCCCACACCCCTCACTGTAACACTTTGATATACCCCACACCCCTCCCTGTAATACTCTGATATATCCCACACCCCTCACTGTAACACTGATATATCCCACAACCCTCACTTTAACACTGATATACCCCACACTCCTCACTGTAACACATCGATATACCCAATACTCCTCTCTCTAATACGCTGATATATCCCACACCACTCTCTGTAACACTCTGATATACCCCACACCCCTCACTGTAACACTTTGATATACCCCACATCCCTCCCTGTAATACTCTGATATATCGCACACCCCTCACTGTAACACTCTGGTATACCCCTCACCCCTCACTTTAACACTGATATACACCACACCCCTCACTGTAAGACTCTGATATACCCCACACCCCTCACTGTAATACTCTGATATATCCCACACCCCTCACTGTAACACTCTGATATATCCAACACCCCTCACTTTCACACTCTGATATACCCCACACCCTTCACTGTAACGCTCTGAAATATCCCACACCTCTCACTGTAAGACTGATAGATCCCACATACTCACTATAACCCTCTGATATATCCCACACCCATCACTGTGACACTCTGATATACCACACATCCCTCACTGTAACACTCTTATGTATGCCAACCCCTCACTGTAACACTCTGATATACACCACACCCCTCACTGTAACACTCTGATAGAACCCACACCCCTCACTGTACCACTCTGTTCTACCCCACACCCCTCACAGTAACACTGATATATTCCAAGCCGCTCACTGTAACACTCTGATATATGCCACACCTCTCACTGTAACACTATAATATACCCCACACCCCGGACTGTAACACTGATATATCCCACATCCCTCAGTGTAACACTCTGATATACCACACACCCCTCACTGTAAAAGTTTGATATACCCCACACCCATCAATGTAACACTCTGATATATACCACACCTCTCACTGTAACACTATAATATACCCCACACCTCTCGCTGTAACGCTGATAAACGCCACACCACTCACTGTAACGTTCTGATATTCCCCACACCCCTCAATGTAACACTATGAGATACCCCACACCCCTCAATTTAACACTCTGATATATCCCACACACCCCTCACTGTAACACTCTGATATATAGCATACCCCTAACTGTAACACTGATATAATCCACACCCCTCACGGTAACACTCTGCCATTCGCAACAACACTCACTGTAACACTCTGATATACTCCACACCACTCACTGTAACACTCTGATATATCCCGCACCCATCACTGTACTACTCTGATCTACCTTACACCATTCACTGTAACACTGATATCTCCCACATCCTCACTGTAATTCTCTGATATATGCCACACCCCTCACTGTAAAACTCTGATATATCCCACACCCCTCAAGGTAACACTCATATACCACACACCCCTCACTGTAAAAGCTTGATATACCCCACAACCATCAATGTAACACTCTGATATATACCACACCTCTCACTGTAACACTATAATATACCCCACACCCCGGACTGTAACACTGATATATCCCACATCCCTCAATGTAACACTCTGATATATCCCGCACACCTCACTGTAACACTGATACATCCCACATACTCACTATAACCATCTGATATATCCCACACCTCTCACTGTAACACTGATAAACGCCACCACTCACTGTAACATTCTGATATTCCCCACACCCCTCAATGTAACACTATGAGATACCCCACACCCCTCAATTTAACACTCTGATATATCCCACACACCCCTCACTGTAACGCTCTGATATATAGCATACCCCTAACTGTAACATTGATATACTCCACACCCCTCACGGTAACACTCTGCCATTCGCAACAAAACTCACTGTAACACTCTGATATACTCCACACCACTCACTGTAACACTCTGATATATCCCGCACCCATCACTGTACTACTCTGATCTACCTTACACCTTTCACTGTAACACTGATATCTCACACACCCTCACTGTAATTCTCTGATATATCCCACACCCCTCACTGTAAAACTCTGATATATCCCACACCCCTCAATGTAACACTCTGATATACCTCACACTCCTTACTGTGACACTCTGATATACCCCACACCCCTCACTATAACACTTTGATATATCCCACACCCCTCACTGTAACAGTCTGATATACCCCACACCCCATACTGTAGCACTCTGAAATACCCCACACCCCTCACTGTTACACTCTGATATATCCAACACCCCTCAATTTAACACTCTGATATATCCCACACCCTCACTGTAACACTCTGATATAACCCACGCCCCTCACAGTAACACTCTGATATACACAACACCCCACAGTAAAATACTGTTATTGCCCACACTTCTCACTATAACAGATATACCCCACACCGCCCACTGTAACACTTTGATATATCCCACACTTCTCAATGTAACTCTCTGATATAACCCACCCCCCTCACTGTAATACGCAACACCCCTCACTGTAACACTCTGATATTCCCCACACCCTTCACTGTGACACTCTGATATACACCAGACCCCTAACTGTAAAACTTTGATATATCCCACACCCCTCACTGTAACTCTCTGATATACCCCACGAACCTCACTGTAACACTCTGATATACCCCACACCACTCACTTTGAAACTCTGATAGCCCCCTGACCCTTCACTGTAACACTCTGATATACACAACACCCCTCACTCTAATACACTGTTATTCCCCACACCTCTCTCTGTATCAGACTGATGTACCACACCGCCCTCACTGTAACTCTTTGATAAACCCAACAGCCCTCACTGTAACAATCTGATATATCCCACACCTCTCACTCAAACACTCTGATATACAGCATACCCCTAACTGTAACACTGATGTACCCCACACCTCTCACTGTAACACTCTGATATACTCCACACCCCTTACTGTACCAGTCTGATATATCCCACACACCTCACTGTAACTCTCTGATATGCCTCACACACCTCTCTGTAACACACTGATATACCCCACTCCCCTCACTGTAACACTCTGACATATCCCACACCCCTCAATTTAACACTCTGATATATCCCACAACCTCACTGTAACACTCTGATAAACCACACGCACCTCACTGTAAGACTGTGATATACACCAGACGCCTCAATGTAACACTCTGATGTACCCCACACACCTCATTTTAACACTGATATACACCACAACCCTCACTGTTACACTCTGATATACACCACACCCCTCACTGCAACACTCTTATATATCCCACAACTCTCACTGTAAAATTCTGATATACCCAACACCTCCCACTTTAACAGAATCTCTCACTTTAACACTGATATACCCCACACCCCTCACTGTAACACTCTGATATATCCCACACCCGTCAATGTAACACTCTGATATCCACCACACAATTCACTGTATCACTCTGATATATCCCACATCCCTTACTGTAACACTCTGATATACCACATAGCACTCATTGTAACACTCTGATATATCCCACACCCCTCACTGTAACACCCTGATATACCCAACACCCCTCAATGTAACATTCTAATATAGCCAACACTACTCAATGTATTAATCTGATATAGACCATACCGCTCACTCTAACAATCTGATATACCCCACACCCCTCAATGTAACACTTTAATATATCCCACACCTATCACTGTAACACTCTGATATATTCCACACACCTCCCTGTAACACTCTGATATACCCCATACCCCTCACTGTAACACTCTGATATATCCCACACCCATCAATATAACACTCTGACATACCGCACACCCCTCACTTTAATACTTTGATATATCCCACACCCGTGACTCTAACACTGATATATCCCACACCTCTCACTGTAACTCTCTGATATACCTCACCCCCCTCTCTGTATCACACTGATGTACCCCACTCCCCTCACTGTAACACTCTGATATACGCCAGACCCTTCACTGTAACACTCTGATATACACAACAGCCCCACAGTAACATACTGTTATTCTCCACACCTCTCACTGTAACAGACTGATATACCCTACACACCTCACTGTAACACTCTGATATACACCACATCGCTCACTGTTACACTCTGATATACTCCGCACACCTCACTGCAACACTCTTATATATCCCACAACTCTCACTGTAAAATTCTGATATACCCAACAGCTCACACTTTAATAAAACCTCTCACTTTAACACTGATATACCCCACACCCCTCACTGTAAAACTCTGATATACCCCACACCACTCACTGTGAGACTCTGATATACCTCAGACCCTTCACAGTAACACTCTGATATACACAACACCCCCACAGTAACACACATCTATTCTCCACATCTCTCACTGTAACAGACTGATATACCCCAGACCCCTCACTGGAACACTTTGATATATGCAACACCCCTCAATGTAAAACTCTGATATATCCCACACCCCTCACTGTAACACTCTGATATAAGCCACACCCGTCACTGTAACACACTTATATTCTCTACTCACCTCACTGTCACACTCTGACATATCCCACACCCCTCACTGTAACACTCTGATACATGCCACACCCCTTAGTGTAACACTGATATACTACTCAGCCCTCACTGTAACAATGATATACCCCACACCCCTCACAATAACACTCTGATATAACCCACAGCCCTCATTGTTACACTCTGATGTACCCAATACCCCTCAATGTAACACTTTAATATATCCCACACCTCTCACTGTAACACTCTGATATAAACCACACCCCTCACAGTATCTCTCTGATCTACCTTAAACCTCTCACAGTAACACTGATATATTCCACACCCCTCACTGAAACACCCTGATATAACCCACACCCCTCACTGTAACACTCTGATATACCCCACACCCCTCACTGTAACACTCTGACATACCGCACACCCTGCACTGTAACACTGTTATATCTGACACCCCTCACTTTAACACTCAGATATATCCCACAACCCTCAATATAACACACTGATATAACCCACACCCCTCACTGTAACACTCTGATATACACCACAGCCCTTTCTGTAACATGCTGATATACACAACTCCCCTCACTGTAACACTATGATTTACCCCACACCTCTCACTGTAACATTCTGATATACCCCACACCCCTCACTGTAACACTCTGATATATCCCACATCCCTCAATGTAGCACTTTGATATATCCCACAACCCTCACTGTAAAATTCTGCTATATCAACACCCCTCGCTTTAACACTGATAAACCACACAACCCTCACTATTACACTCTGATATACCCAACACCCCGCAGTGTAACACTCTGATATTCCCCACACCCCTCAATGTAACACTCTGTTATTCCCCACACCCATCACTGTAACAGTCTGATATACCCCACACCCCTCACTGAAACACTCTGTTATTCCCCACACTCCTCACTGTAACACTCTGATATACAAAACACCCCTCACTGTAACACTCTGATATACCCCACAACTCTCACTGTAACACTCTGATATACCACATAGCACTCACTGTAACACTCTGATATACCCCACACCCCTCACTGTAACACTCTGATATACCCCACACCCCTCACTGTAACACTCTGATATACCCCACACCCCTCAATGTAACACTCTGATATATCACACCCCTCACTGTAACACTCTGATATAGCCCACACCCCTCATTGTAAGACTCTGATATATCCCACACCCCTCACTGTAACACAATGATATACCCCACACACCTCACTGTATCACTCAAATATACCCCACACCCCTCACTGTAACACTCTGAATTACCCCACACCCCTCACCGTAACTGATATACCCCTCAATGTAACACACTCATATATCGCACACCCTTCACTGTAACAGACTGATATACCCCACACCCCTCACTGTAACACGCTGATATAACCCATAACCTCCATTGTAACACTCTGATGTATCCCACACCACTCACAGTAAAATTCTGATATACCCCTCAAGCCACCCTTTAACACTGATATAACCCATGCCCCTCAGAGTAATACTCTGCTTTACAACACACCCCTCAGTGTAACACTCTGATATGCCCCACACCACTCACTGTAAGACTCTGATATACCCCACACCCCTCACTGTAACACTCTGATATATCCCACACCCCTGATTGTAACACTGATATATACCACACCCCTCACTGTAACACTTTGATATAACTCACACCCCTCACTGTAACACACTAATATTCTTTACTCCCCTCACTGTGACACTCTGACATATCCCACACCCTTCACTGTAACACTCTGATATATCATACACCCCTGATTTTAACACTGATATATCCCACACCCCTCACTGTAACACTCTGATATAACTCACACCCCTCACTGTAACACACTTATATTCTCTACTCCCCTCACTGTCACACTCTGACATATCCCATACCCCTCACTGTAACACTCTGATATACCCCACACCCCTTAGTGTAACACTGATATACTACTCAGCCCTCACTGTAACAATGAGATACTCCACACCCCTCATAATAACACTCTGATATAACCTTGAGCCCTCACTGTTACACTCTGATATATCCAACACCCCTCAGTGTAACACTCTGATATTCCCCACACCCCTCACAGTAACAGACTGATATACACCACAACCCTCACTGTAACATTATGATATATGCCTCACCCCTCACTGTAACACTCTGATATGCCCCACACCCCTCACTGAAACACTCTGTTATTCCCCACAACCCTCACTGTAACACTCTGATATACCATATAGCACTCACTGTAACACTCTGATATACCCAACACCCCTCACTGTAACATTCTAATATAGCCAACACTACTCAATGTTTTAATATGATATACCCCATACCGCTCACTCTAACAATCTGGTATACCCCACACCCCTCAATGTAACACTTTAATATATCCCACACCTCTCACTGTAACATTCTGATATAAACCACACCCCTCACTGTATCACTCTGATCTACCTTACACCTCTCACAGTAACACTGATATCTTCCACACCCCTCACTGTACCACTCGGATATACCCCACACCCCTCAATATGACACTCTGACATACCCCACACCCCTCACTGTAACACTGTTATATCCGACACCCCTCACTTTAACACTCGGATATATCCCACAACCCTCAAAATAAAACACTGATATAAATCACACCCCTCACTGTAACACTCTGATATACACCACAGCCCTCTCTGTAACATGCTGATATATACAACTCCACTCACTGTGACACTATGATTTACCCCACACCCTTCACTGTAACACTATGAGTTACCCCACAACCCTCACTGTAACACTCTGATAAACCACATAGCACTCACTGTAACACTCTGATATATCTCCAACCCCTCACCGTAACACTCTGATATATCCCACACCCCTCACTGTAACACTCTGATATAACCAACACCCCTCAATGTAACATTCTAATATAGCCAATACTACTCAATGTATTAATCTGATATACAACATACTGCTCACTCTAACAATCTGATATATCCCACACCCCTCAAAGTAACACTTTAATATATCCCACACCTCTTACTGTAACACTCTGATATAAACCACACCCCTCACTGTATCACTCTGATCTACATTACACCTCTCGCAGTAACAATGATATCTTCCACACCCCTCACTGTAACACTCTGATATACCCCACACCCCTCACTGTAACAGTCGGATATACCCCACACCACTCACTGTTACACTCTGATATACCGCACACCACTCACTGTAACACTCTGATATACCCAACACCCCTCAATATAACACTCTGACATACCCCACACCCCTCACTGTAACACTGTTATATCCGACACCCCTCACTTTAACACTCGGATATATCCCACAACCCTCAAAATAACACACTGATATAAACCACACCCCTCACTGTAACACTCTGATATACACCACAGCCCTCTCTGTAACATGCTGATATACACAACTCCCCTCACTGTGACACTATGATTTACACCACAACCCTCACTGTAACACTCTGATATACCACACACCCCTCAATGTAACATTCTAATATAGCAAATACTACTCAATGTATTAATCTGATATACACCATACCGCTCACTCTAACAATCTGATATATCCCACACCCCTCAAAGTAACACTTTAATATATCCCACACCTCTTACTATAACACTCTGATATAAACCACACCCCCCACTGTATCACTCTGATCTACATTACACCTCTCGCAATAACAATGATATCTTCCACACCCCTCACGGTAACACTCTGATATACGCCACACCCCTCACCGTACCTGATATACCCCACACCCCTCAATGTAACACACTCATATATCGCACACCCTTCACTGTAACAGATTGATATATCCCACTCCCCTCACTGCAACACTGATATATCCCACACCCCTCACTGTAACACTGTGATATACCCCACACCCCTCACTGTAACAAGCTGATATACCCCACACACTTCACTGTAACACTCTGATATACACAACACCCATCACCGTAATACACTGTTATTGCCTACATCTCTCACTGTAACAGAATGATATACCGCACACCGCTCAATGTATCATTCTGAAACACCCCACAGCCCTCACTGTAACACTCTGACGTACCCCACACCCCTCACTGTAACACTGTTATATCCGACACCCCTCACTTTAACACTCGGATATATCCCACAACCCTCAATATAACACACTGATATAACCCACACCCCTCACTGTAACATGCTGATATAAACAACAGCCCTCTCTGTAACATGCTGATATACCCCACATCCCTCAATGTAACACTGCTATATCCACACCTCTCACTTTAACACTCGGATATATCCCACAACCCTCAATATAACACACTGAAATACCCCACACCCGTCAATGTAACACTCTGATATACCCCACAACCCTCACTCTAGCACACTGTTATTCCCCACACCTCTCACTGTAACAGAATGTTATACCCAACACTCCTCACTGTAACACCCTGATATAGACCACACCCCTCACTGTAACACTCTGATATACCCCACACCCCTCAATGTAACACTCTGATATAACCCACTCCCCTCAATGTAACACTCTGATATACCAAACACCCTGCACTGTAACACTCTGTTATCCCCCACACCCCTGACTGTAACATACTGATATACCCCACACCCCTCACTATAACACTCTGATATATCCCACACCCCTGACTGTAACACCCTGATATACCCCACACCCCTAATTGTAACACACTGATATATCCCACACTCCTCACTGTAACACTCTGATATACACAACACCCCTCACTCTAATACACTTTTATTCCCCAAACCTCTCACTGTCACAGACTGATATACACCACACCACTCGCGGTAACACTCTGATATACCCCACACCCATCTTTATGACACTCTGATATAACCACACCCCTCACTTTAACACTGATATACATCAAAACCCTCATTGTAACACTCTGATGTCTCCCACACCCATCAGTGTAACACCCTGATGTACACCACATCCCTCACTCTAACACACTGTTATTCCCCACACCTCTCAATGTAACATTCTGATATACCCCACACCATTCACTGTAACACTCTGATATACCCACACCACTCAATGTAACACTCTGATATACCCCACCCCCCTCATTGTAATGCTCTGATATACACCACATCCCTCAATGTAACACTCTGATCTACCCCACACGCCTCAATATAACACTCTGATATCCCCCACATACCTCACTGTAACACTCTGATAAACCCCACACCCCTGAATCTAACACTCTGTTATACCCTACATCCCTCAATGTAACTCTCTGATATATCCCACAACACTCACTGTAAAATTATGATGTACCCACACCCCTCATTTTAACATTGATATACCCCACACGCCTCACTGTAACACTCTGATATACCCCACACACCTCACTGTATCACTCAGATATACCCCACACCCCTCAATGTAACACTCTGATATACCCCACACCCTTCACTGTAATACTCTGAGATATCCCACACCCATCACTGTATCTAATTGATATATACCACATCCCTCACTGTAACACTCTGATATACCCCACACCCCTCGCTGTAACACTGATATACCCCACACACCTCATTGTAACACTCTTATATACATCACACCCCTCACTGTAACACTCAGATATACCTCATGACCCTCACTGTAACACACTGACATGCCCACTCCCCTCATTGTAACACTCTTATATACCCCAGACCTCTCGCTGTAACACTCTGATATACCCCACACCCCTCGCTGTAACACTCTGATATACCCCACACCCCTCGCTGTAACACTCTGATATATCCCGCACCCCTCACTGTAACACCCAGATATACCCCACACCACTCACTGTAACATTCTGACGTAACCCACTCCCCTCAGTGTAACACTCTTATATAACTCACACCCCTCAAAGTAACATTCAGATATACCCCACACCCCTCACTGTAACATTCTGATATATCCTACACCACTCACTGTAACACTCTGTTATACCCCACACCCCTCACTATAACACTCTGATATATACCACACCCCTCAATGTAACACTCTGATATACCCCACACTCCTCACTGTAATACACTTTTACTCCCAAACCTCTCACTGTCACAGACTGATATACACCACACCCCTCTTTATAACACTCTGATATAACCACACCCCTCACTTTAACACTGATATACATCAAAACCCTCATTGTAACACTCTGATATATCCCACACCCCTCACTTTAACACTGATATACATCAAAACCCTCATTGTAACACTCTGATATATCCCACACCCCTCACTTTAACACTGATATACATCAAAACCCTCATTGTAACACTCGGATATATCCCACACCCATCAGTGTAACACCCTGATATACCCCACATCCCTCACTCTAACACACTGTTATTCCCTACACCTCTCAATGTGACATTCTGATATACCCCACACCACTCACTGTAACACTCTGATATACCCACACCACTCAATGTAACACTCTGATATACCCCACACCCCTCATTGTAATACTCTGATATACACCACACCCCTCAATGTAACACTCTGATATAAACCACACGCCTCAAGATAACACTCTGATATCCCCCACATACCTCACTGTAACACTCTGATATACCCCACATCCCTGAAACTAACACTCTGTTATACCCTACATCCCTCAATGTAACTCTCTGATATATCCCACAAAACTCACAGTAAAATTCTGATGTACCCACACCCCTCACTTTAACACTAATATACCCCACAACCCTCATTGTAACACTCTGATATATACCAAACTCGTCAATGCAATACTCTGATATATCCCACACCCCTCACAGTAACACTCTGATATAGACCACACAACTCACTGTAACACTCTGATATACCCCACACCCCTCACTGTAACACTCTGATTTGCCACACTCCCCTCACTGTAACACTCTGATATATCCTACACCCCTCACTTTAACACTCTGATATACCCCACACCTCTTAATGCAACAGACTCATACAACCCACACCCCTCCCTGTAACACTCTGATACAACAAACACCCCTCACTGTATCAATCAGATATACCACACAACCTTCACTGTAACACTCTATATACCCCACACCCCTCACTGTAACACTCTGATATACCCCACACCCCTCACTGTAACACTCTGATATACCCCACACCCCTCACTTTAAAAGTCTGATATAGCCCACACCCCTCACTGTAACACTCTGATATACCCCACACCCCTCACTGTAACACTCTGATAAACCCCACACCCCTCACTGTAACACTCTGATATACCCCACACCCCTCACTGTAACACTCTGATATACCCTACACCCCTCACTTTAAAAGTCTGATATAGCCCACACCCCTCACTGTAACACTCTGATATACCCCACACCCCTCACTGTAACACTCTGATATATCCCACACCCCTCAATGTAACACTCTGATATACGCCACACCACTCACTGTAAAAGACTGATATACCCCACACCCTTCACTGTAACACTCTGTGATATCCAACACCCTTCACTGTATCTGATTGATATATACCACACCCCTGACTGTAACGCTCTGATATACCACACAACCCTCACTGTAACACACTGATATTCCCCACTTCCCTCACTGTAATACTCTGATGGACCACACACCCTCACTGTAACACACTGATATACCCCACACCGCTCAATCTAACACTCTGTTATACCCCACACCCCTCAATGTAACTCTCTGATATATCCCACAACACTCAGTGTAAAATTCTGATGTACCCACACCCCTCACTTTAATACTAATATACCCCAGAAACCTCATTGTAACACTCTGATATTTCCCAAAGCCGTCAATGCAACACTCTGATATATCCCACACACCTCACTGTATCACTCAGATATACCCCACACCCCTCACTGTAACACTCTGATATATCCCACACCTTTCACTGTAACAGATTGATATATCCCATACACCTCACTGTAACACTCTTATATACCACACACCCCTTAATGCAACAGATTCATACACACCACACCCCTCCCTGTAACACTCTGATACACCACACTCCCCTCACTGTAACACTCAGTTATACCCCACACACCTTACTGCAAAACTCTGATAGACCCCACACCCCTCAGTGTAACATTCTGATATACACCACAGCACTCACACTAACATTCTGATACACCTCATAACCCAAAATGTAACACCCAGATGTACCCCACACCCCTCACTGTAACAGTCTGACATACCCCACTCTCCTCAGTGTAACACTCTTATATACATCACACGCTTCACTGTAATACTCAGATATATCCCACACCCCTCACTGAAACACTCTGATATACCCCACAGCCCTCACTGTAACACTCTGATATACCCCAGACCCCTCGCTGTAACACTCTGATATATCCTACACCGTTCACTGTAACACTCTGATATATCCCACACCCCTCGCTGTAACACTCTGATATACCCCACACTACTCAATGTAACACTCTGATTTATACCACACCCCTCAATGTAACACTCTGATATATCCCACACCCCTCACTGTAACACTCTGATATACCCCACACCCCTCACTCTAAGACTGATCTACCACACATCCCTAAATGCAAACTGATTGACCCCATAGCCCTCGGTGTAACACTCTGATATATCCCATACCCTTCAGTGTAACATTGTTATACCCCACACCCCTCACTATAACACTCTGATAAACACCTCACCCCTCACTGTAACAGTCTGATATACGGCACACACCTCACTATAACACTCTGATATACCCCACACCCTTCACTGTAACAGTCTGATATACACAACACCCCTCATTCTAACACACTTTTATTCCCCACACCCCCTAGTGTAACACTCTGATATACCGCACACCTCTCAATGTAACATTCTGAAATACCCCGCACCCCTCACTGCTACACTCTTGTATACCCCACACCCCTCACTGTAACAATTTGATATACCCCACACGCCTCAGTGTAACACTGTGATCTACCCCACACCACTCACTGTAAGTCTCTGACATACCCCACACCCCTCAATGTAACATTCTGATATTCCCCACGCCCCTCACAGTAACACTAAGATATACCCCACACCGATCACTGTAACGTTCTGATCTACCCCACACCCCCCAGTGTAACAGTCTGATATGCCCTACACCCCTCACTGTAACCCTGTAATATATCCCACACCCCTCACTATAACACTCTGATAAACCCCACACCCCTCACTGTAACACTGTGATATATCACACACCCCTCACTGTTACACTGTGATATATCACACACCCCTCACTGTAACACTCAGATATACCCCACACCCCTCACTGTAACACTGATATACCCCACACCCCTCACTGTAACACTGTTATAACCCGCACACCACTCAGTATAACATTCTGATATACACCACACACCTCAATGGAAGACTATGATACCCCCACACACCTCACTGTAACACTCTGATATAACCAACACCCCTCTCTGTAACACTCAGATATACCCCACACCCCTCACTTTAACACTGATAAACCCCACACCCCTCACTGTAACACTCTGTTATACCCCACACACCCCTGACTATAACACTCTGTTATACCCCACACCCCTCACTGTAACACTCTGATATATCCCACAACCCTCACTTTAAAATTCTGATGTACCCACACACCTCACTTTAACACTGATTTACCCCAGAACCCTCATTGTATCACACTGATATACCCCACACCCCTAACTGTAACACTCTGATATACCTCACACATCTCAATGTAACACTCTGATATACTGCACACGGCTCAATCTAACACTCTGTTATACCCCACACCCTTCAACATAACTATGATATATCCCACAACCGTCACTGTAAAGTTCTGATGTACCCACACCCCTCACTTTAACACTGATATACCCCAGAACCCTCATTGAAACACTGATATATCCCACTCCCCTCACTGTAACAATCTGATATACCCCAAACCCCTCACTGTAACATTCTGATATACCCCACAACCCTTACTCTAACACTCTGATATACACCACACCCCTGACTGTAACAATGCTATACCCCACACCCCTCACAATAACTCTCTGATATACAACACACCCCTCAATGTAACGCTTTGATATATCCAACATTCCTCAATGTAGCACTGATATATCCCACTCACCTCACTGTATCACTATGACATATCCCACGCCCCTCAATGTAACACTCTGATATACCCCACACCCCTCACTGTAACACTCTGATATACCCCAAACCCCTCACTGTAACATTCTGATATACCCCGCACCCCTCACTGTAACACACTGAAATACCCAACACCCCTCACTGTCGCACTCATATATACCCCACAACCCTCAATGTAACACTCTGATACACCCCACACCCCTCACTGTAACACTCTGATGTACCCCACACCGCTCAATGTAACACTCTGAAATACCCCACACCCCTCACTGTAACACTCTGATATACCCCACACGCTTCGCTGTAACACTCTGATATTGCCACAACCCTCATTGTAATACTCTGATGTACTCCACACCTCTCAAACTAACACTAAGATATATCCCTAAACCCTCAATGTAATTCGCTGACATACCCCATTCCCCTCACTGTTACACTCTGATATAGCCCACACCCCTCACTGTAACACTGTGATATACCCCACATATCTTGCTGTAACACTCTGATATACTGCTCACACCTCGCTGTAACACTCTGATATACCCCACACCACTCACTGTAACACTCTGATATATACAACACACACCTCACTGTAACACTCTGATATACCCCACACCCCTCGCTGTAACACACTGATATACCCAACACACCCCTCACTGTAACAGACTGATATACCCCACACCCCTCGCTGTAACACTCTGATATACCCACACACCTCATTGTAATACTCTGATGTACTCCTCACCTCGCAATCTAACACTAAGATATATCCCTGAACCCTCAATGTAATTCGCTGACATACCACACTCCCCTCACTGTTACACTCCAATATAACCCCACCCCTCACTGTAACACGCTGATATACCCCACACCCCTCACTGTAACACTGATATAACCCACACACCTCATTGTAACACTCTGATATACCCCACACGCCTCACTGTAACACTGATATACCCCACACCCCTCACTGTAACACTCTGATACACCCCAGTGCCCTCACTGTAACACTCTGAAATACCCAACACACCACTCACTGTAACACTGATATAACCCACATCCCTCTCTGTAACACTCTGATATACCCCACACCCCTCACTGTAACACTGATATAACCCATACCGCTTAATGTAACACTCTGATATATCCCACACGCCTCACTCTCACACACGGATACCCACAGACCCATCAATGTAACACTCTGATATAACCCTCACCCCTCACTGTAACACTCTGATATATCCCACACCCCTCACTGTAAAACACTGATATACCCGATACCCCTCAATGGAACACTCTGAAATGTCCCACAACACTCACTGTAATACTCTGATATATCCAACACCCCTCACTGTAACACTCTGAAATACCCTACACCCCACAGTGTAACACTGATATACACCACACCCCTCACTGTGACACTCTAATATACCCCACACCCCTCACTTTAACACTGATATACCCTATACCCCTCACTGTAACACTCTGATATACCCACACCCCTCACTGTAACACTCTGATATAGCCCACACTCCTCATTGTAACAGACTGATATACCCCACACCCCTCACTGTAACACTCTGATATACCCCACATATCTCGCTGTAACACTCTGATGTACCACACACACCTCACTGTAACACTCTGATATACCTCACACCCCTCACTGTAACACTCTGATATATCCAACAACCCTCACTGTAACACTCTGATATACCCCACACCACTCACTGTAACACTGATATACCCCACAACCCTCACTGTGCCACTCTGATATACCCCACACCCCTCACTGTAACACTGATATACCCCATACCCCTCATTGCAACACTCTGAAATACACCAAAACCCTCACTGTAACACTCTGATATACCGCACACCCGTCGCTGTAACACTCTGATATTCCCCACACCCCTCATTGTAATACTCTTATGTAATCCACATCCCTCACTGTAACACACTGATATATCCCTGAAACTTCAATGTAATACTCTGACATACCCCACCCCCTCACTGTAAATCTCTGAAATACCCCACACCCCTCACTGTCGCACTCATATATACCCCACACCCCTCACTGTAACACTCTGATATAGCCCACACTCCTCATTGTAACAGACTGATATACCCCACACCCCTCACTGTAACACTCTGATATACCCCACATATCTCGCTGTAACACTCTGATGTACCACACACACCTCAATGTAACACTCTGATACACCCCACACCCCTCACTGTAACACTCTGATGTACCCCACACCGCTCAATGTAACACTCTGAAATACCCCACACCCCTCACTGTAACACTCTGATATACCCCACACCCTTCGCTGTAACACTCTGATATTGCCACAACCCTCATTGTAATACTCTGATGTACTCCACACCTCTCAAACTAACACTAAGATATATCCCTGAACCCTCAATGTAATTCGCTGACATACCCCATTCCCCTCACTGTTACACTCCAATATAGCCCACACCCCACACTGTAACACTCTGATATAGCCCACACCCCTCATGGTAACACTCTGATATAGCCCACACCCCTCACTGTAACACTGTGATATACCCCACATATCTTGCTGTAACACTCTGATATACTGCTCACACCTCGCTGTAACACTCTGATATACCCCACACCACTCACTGTAACACTCTGATATATACAACACACACCTCACTGTAACACTCTGATATACCCAACACACCCCTCACTGTAACACTGATATAACCCACACCCCTCAATGTAACACTCTGATATATCCGACACCTTCACTCTAACACACTGATATTCCACAGACCCCTCACTGTAACACTCTGATATATCCTAAACCCCTCACTGTACCACTGACATACCCCACACCCCTCACTGTGACACTATGATATAAGACACACCTCTCACTTTAACACTGATATACACCATCCCCCTCACTGTAACCTCTGAAATACCCCACACCCCTCAATGTAACACTCTGATATATCCCACACCCCTCACTCTAACACACTGATATTCCACAGACCCCTCACTGTTACACTCTGATATACCCGACACCCCTCAATGGAACACTCTGATATGTCCCACAACACTCAATCTAACACTCTGATGTATCCAACACCCCTCACTGTAACACTCTGATATACCCTACACCCCTCACAGTAACACTGATATACCCCACACCCCTCACTGTGACACTCTGATATACCACACACCCATCACTTTAACACTGATATACCCCATAACCCTCACTGTAACCTCTGAAATACCCCACACCCCTCACTGTAACATTCTGTGTTACCCCTTACCCCTCATTGTAACACTCTGATATACCACACACCCCTCAATGTAACACTGATATACCCCACACCCCTCACTCTGACATTCTGATATACCCCACACCCCTCACTGTAACACTGATATACCCCATACCCCTCACTGTAACACTCTGAAATATCCCACACCCCTCACTGTAACATTCTGATATACCCCACACCCCTCGCTGTAACACTGATATACCCCACACCCCTCACTGTAACACTCTGATACACCCCAGTGCCCTCACTGTAACACTCTGAAATACCCAACACACCACTCACTGTAACACTGATATAACCCACATCCCTCTCTGTAACACTCTGATATACCCCACACCCCTCACTGTAACACTGATATAACCCATACCGCTCAATGTAACACTCTGATATATCCCACACCCCTCACTCTCACACACGGATACCCACAGACCCATCAATGTAGCACTCTGATATAACCCTCACCCCTCACTGTAACACTCTGATATATCCCACACCCCTCACTGTAAAACACTGATATACCCGATACCCCTCAATGGAACACTCTGAAATGTCCCACAACACTCACTGTAATACTCTGATATATCCAACACCCCTCACTGTAACCCTCTGAAATACCCTACACCCCACAGTGTAACACTGATATACACCACACCCCTCACTGTGACACTCTAATATACCCCACACCCCTCACTTTAACACTGATATACCCTATACCCCTCACTGTAACTCTCTGATATACCCACACCCCTCACTGTAACACTCTGATATAGCCCACACTCCTCATTGTAACAGACTGATATACCCCACACCCCTCACTGTAACACTCTGATATACCCCACATATCTCGCTGTAACACTCTGATGTACCACACACACCTCACTGTAACACTCTGATACACCTCACACCCCTCACTGTAACACTCTGATATATCCAACAACCCTCACTGTAACACTCTGATATACCCCACACCACTCACTGTAACACTGATATGCCCCACAACCCTCACTGTGCCACTCTGATATACCCCACACCCCTCACTGTAACACTGATATACCCCATACCCCTCATTGCAACACTCTGAAATACACCAAACCCCTCACTGTAACACTCTGATATACCGCACACCCGTCGCTGTAACACTCTGATATTCCCCACACCCCTCATTGTAATACTCTTATGTAATCCACATCCCTCACTGTAACACACTGATATATCCCTGAAACTTCAATGTAATACTCTGACATACCCCACTCCCCTCACTGTTACTCTCCGATGTAGCCCACACCCCTCACTGTAAATCTCTGAAATACCCCACACCCCTCATTGTCGCACTCATATATACCCCACACCTCTCACTGTAACACTCTGATATACCCCACACCCCTCAATGTAACACTCTGATATACCCCACATCCCTCACTGTAACACCCTGATATACCACACACCCCTCAATGTAACACTCTGATATACTCCACACCCCTCAATGTAACACTCTGATATACCCCACACCCCTCACTGTAACACTCTGATATATCCCACACCCCTCACTGTAACACACTGATAAACCCGACACCCCTCAATGTAACACTCTGATATGTCCCACAACACTCACTGTAACACTCTGATATATCCAACACCCCTCACTGTAACACTCTGATATACCCTACACCTCTCACTGTAACACTGATATAACCCACACCCCTCACTGTGGCACTCTGATATACCCCACACCCCTCACGGTAACACTGATATACCCCATACCCCTCACTGTAACATTCTGAAATACCCCACACCCCTCACTGTAACACTCTGATATACCCCACATCCCTCACTGTAACACTCTGATATACACCACGTATCTCGCTGTAACACTCTGATACACCCCACACCCCTCAATGTAACACTCTGATATACCACGCATTCCTCAATATAACACTCTGGTATACCCCACACCCCTCACTGTAACACTCAGATTTACCCTACACCCCTCACTGTAACACTGATATAACCCAGACCCCTCACTGTAACACTGATATACCCCACACCCCTAAATGTAACACTCTGATATACCCCAGTCCCCTCATTGTAACATGCTGATATACCCAACACACCCTCACTATAATACTGATGTACCCCACATCCCTCTTCGTAACATTCTGATATACCCCACACCCCTCACTGTAACACTCTGATATATGCCACAGACACCTCACTGTAACACTCTGATATACCCCTCACCCCTCACTGTAACACCCCGGTATATCCCACACCCCTCACTGTAACACACTGATATACCCCACACCCCTCAATGGAACACTCTGATATGTCCCACAACACTCACTTTAACACTCTGATATACCCAATACCCCTCACTGTAAAACTTTGACATACCCTACACCCCTCACTTTAACACTGATATACAACACACCCCTCACTGTGACACTGATATACCCCATACCCCTCACTGAAACACTCTGAAATACCCCACACACCTCAACGTAACACTCTGGTATACCCCACACCCCTCACTGTAACACTCAGATATACCCTACACCCCTCACTGTAACACTGATATAACCCAGACCCCTCACTGTAACACTGATATACCCCACACCCCTAAATGTAACACTCTGATATACCCCAGTCCCCTCATTGTAACATGCTGATATACCCAACACACCCCTCACTATAATACTGATGGACCCCACATCCCTCTTCGTAACATTCTGATATACCCCACACCCCTCACTGTAACACTCTGATATATATGCCACAGACACCTCACTGTAACACTCTGATATACCCCTCACCCCTCACTGTAACACCCCGATATATCCCACACCCCTCACTGTAACACACTGATATACCCCGCACCCCTCAATGGAACACTCTGATATGTCCCACAACACTCACTTTAACACTCTGATATACCCAACACCCCTCACTGTAAAACTTTGACATACCCTACACCCCTCACTTTAACACTGATATATACCACACCCCTCACTGTGACACTGATATACACCATACCCCTCACTGAAACACTCTGAAATACCCCACACCCCTCAACGTAACACTGATATACCCCACACCCGTCGCTGTAACACTCTGATATTCCCCACATCCCTGAGTGTAATACTCTGATGTACTCCACACCCCTCACTGTACTACACTGATATATCCCTGAACCTCCAATGTAATACTCTGTCATACCCCACTCCCCTCACTGTTACACTCCGATGTAGCCCGCACCCTCACTGAAACACTCTGAAATACCCCACACCCCTCACTGTTACACTCCAATATAGCCCATACCCCTCACTGTAACACTCTGATATAGCCCACCCCCCTCACGGTAACACTCTGATATACCCCACATATCTCACTGTAACACTCTGATATACCACACAACTCTGAATGTTACACTCTGATATACCCCACACCCCTCAATGTAACACTCTAATATACCACACACCCCTCACTGTAACACTCTGATATATCCCACAACAATCACTGTAACAGTCTGATATACCCCTCACCCCTCACTGTAACACTCTGATATACCCCACACCCCTCACTGCTGCACTCATATATACCCGACACCCTTCACTGTAACACTCTGATACACCCCACACCCCTCACTGTGACACTCTGATATACCCCACAACCCTTACTGTAACACTCTGATATACCCCACACTCCTCGCTGTAACACTCTGATATACCCCACACCCCTCGCTGTAACACTCTGATATTCCCACACCCCTCATTGTAATACTGTGATGTACTCCACACCTCTCACTCTAACACTAAGATATATCCCTGAAACCTGAATGTAATTCGCTGACATACCCCACTCCCCTCACTGTTAAACTCCAATATAGCCCACACCCCTCACTGTAACACTCTGATATACCCCACACCCCTCACTGTAACACTCAGATATAGCCCACACCCCTCACTGTAACATTCTGATATGGCCCACACCCCTCACTGTAACACTCAAATATAGCCCACATATCTCGCTGTAACACTCTGATATAGCCCACACCCCTCACTGTAACACTCTGATATACCCCACATATCTCGCTGTAACACTCTGATATACTGCACACACCTCGCTGTAACACTCTGATATACCCCACACCTCTCACTGTAACACTCTGATATACCCCACATCGCTCAATGTACCACTCTGATATACCCCACACCCCTCACTGTAACACTCTGATATACCGCAGTGCCCTCACTGTAACACTCTGATATACCCAACACACCCCTCACTGTAACACTGATATAACCCACACCCCTCAATGTAACACTCTGATATATCCAACACCTTCACTCTAACACACTGATATTCCACAGACCCCTCACTGTAACACTCTGATATATCCTAAACCCCTCACTGTACCACTGACATACCCCACACCCCTCACTGTGACACTATGAGAAAAGACACACCCCTCACTTTAACACTGATATACAACATCCCCCTCACTGTAACCTCTGAAATACCCCACACCCCTCAATGTAACACTCTGATATATCCCACGCCCCTCACTCTAACACACTGATATTCCACAGACACCTCACTGTTACACTCTGATATACCCGACACCCCTCAATGGAACACTCTGATATGTCCCACAACACTCATTCTAACACTCTGATGTATCCAACACCCCTCACTGTAACACTCTGATATACCCTACACCCCTCACAGTAACACTGATATACCCCACACCCCTCACTGTGACACTCTGATATACCACACACCCATCACTTTAACACTGATATACCCCATAACCCTCACTGTAACCTCTGAAATACCCCACACCCCTCACTGTAACATTCTGTGTTACCCCTTACCCCTCATTGTAACACTCTGATATACCACACACCCCTCAATGTAACACTGATATACCCCACACCCCTCACTCTGACATTCTGATATACCCCACACCCCTCACTGTAACACTGATATACCCCATACCCCTCACTGTAACACTCTGAAATATCCCAAACCCCTCACTGTAACACTCTGATATACCCCACACCCCTCGCTGTAACACTCTGATATTCCCAAACCCCTCATTGTAATACTCTGATGTACTCCACACCTCTCACTCTAACACTAAATATATCCCTGAACCCTCAATGTAATTCGCTGACATACCACACTCCCCTCACTGTTACACTTCAATATAGCCCACAACCCTCACTGTAACACTCTGATATACAACACACCCCTCAATGCAACACTCGGATATACCGCACAACCCTCACTGTAACACTCTGATATACCCCACACCCCTCACTGTAACACTCTGAAATACCCCAGTCCCCTCACTGTAACACTCTGATATACCCAACACACACCTCATTGGAACACTGATATACCCCACATCCCTCTCTGTAACACTCTGGTATACCCCACACCCCTCACTGTAACACTGATATAACCCACACCCCTCAATGTAACACTCTGATATATCCCACACCAGTCACTGTAACATTCTGATATCCAACAGACCCCTCACTGTAACACTTTGATATACCCCTCACCCCTCACTGTAACACTCTGATATATCCCACACCCCTCACTGTAACACACTCATATACCCGACACCCCTCAATGGAATACTCTGATATGTGCCACAACACTCACTGTAACACTCTTTTATATCAACACCCCTCATGTAACACTCTGATATACCCTACACCCCTCACTCTAACACTGATATACCCCACACCTCTCACTGTAACACCCTGATATACCCCACATCGCTCAATGTACCACTCTGATATACCCCACACCCCTCACTTTAACACTGATATACCCCAGACCCCTCACTATAAAACTGATATACCCCACACCCCTCACTGTAACACTCTGATATACCGCAGTTCCCTCACTGTAACACTCTGATATACCCAACACACCCCTCACTGTAACACTGATATAACCCAAACCCCTCAATGTAACACTCTGATATATCCCACACCTTCACTCTAACACACTGATATTCCACAGACCCCTCACTGTAACACTCTGATATATCCCACACCCCTGACTGTAACACACTGATATACCCGACACCCCTCAATGGAACACTCTGATTTGTCCCACAACACTGAATATAACACTCTGATGTATCCAACACCCCTCACTGTAACACTCTGATATATCCTAAACCCCTCACTGTACCATTGATATACCCCACACCCCTCACTGTAACACTCTGATATACCACACACCTCTGAATGTTACACTCTGATATGTCCCACAACATTCACTGTAACACTTTGATATATCCAACATTCCTCACTGTAACAGTCTGATATACCCTACACCTCTCACTTTAACACTGATATAAACCACACCCCTCACTGTGGCACTCTGATGTAGCCCACACCCCTCACAGTAACACTGATATACCCCATACCCTCACTGTAACATTCTGAAATACCCCACATCCCTCACTGTAACACTCTGATATACCCCACATCCCTCAATGTAACACTCTGATATACACCACGTATCTCGCTGTAACACTCTGATATACCGCACACACCTCGATGTAACGCTCTGATATACCCCACACCCCTCACTGTAACACTCTGATATACACCACACCCATCACTGTAACACTCTGATATTCCCCACACCCCTCATTGTAATACTCTAATGTACTCCACACCCCTCACTGTAACACACTGATATATCCCTGAACCTTCAATGTAATACTCTGACATACACCACTTCCCTCACTGTTACACTCCGATGTAGCCCACACCCCTCACTGTAACTCTCTGAATTACCCCACACCCCTAACTGTAACACTTTGATATACCCCACACCCCTCAATGTGACACTCTGATATACCCCACATCCCTCACTGTAACACTGATATACCCCACACCCCTCACTGTGACACTCTGATATACACAACACTACTCACTGTAACACTGATATACCCCACACCGCTCACTGTAACACTCTGATATACCCCACACCCCTCGCTGTAACACTCTGATATTCCCAAACCCCTCATTGTAATATTCTGATGTACTCCACACTTCTCACTCTAACACTAAGATATATCCCTGACTCCCTCAAAGTAATTCGCTGACATACCCCACTCCCCTCACTGTTACACTCCAATATAGCCTACACCCCTCACTGTAACACTCTGATATAACCCACACACCTCACTGTAACACTCTTGATATCGCCCAGACCCCTCACTGTAAAACTCTGATATACCCCACACCTCTCAATGTAACACTCTGATATACCACACACCCCTCAATGTAAAACTCTGATATACCCCACACCCCTCACTGTAACACACTGATATATCCCTGAACCTTCAATGTAATACTCTGACATACCCCACTCCCCTCACTGTTACAATCCGATGTTGCCCACACCCCTCACTTTAACACTCTGAAAATCCCCACACTCCTCACTGTCGCACTCAGATATACCCCACACCCCTCACTGTAACACTCTGAAATACCCCACACCCCTCAATGTAACATTCTGATATACCCCACACCACTCACTGTAACACTCTGATATACCACACACCCCTCAATGTAACACTCTGATATGTCCCATAACACTCAATGTAACACTCTGATTTATCCAACACCCCTCACTGTAACACTCTGATATACCCTACACTCCTCACTTAACACTGATATACCCCACACCCCTCACTGTGGCACTCTGATATACCCCACACACTTCACTCTTACACTGATATACCCCACACCTCTCACTGTAACACTCTGATATACCCCACATCGCTCAATGTACCACTCTGATATAACCTACACCCCTCACTGTAACACTGATATACCCCAGACCCCTCACTATAAAACTGATATACCCCACACCCCTCACTGTAACACTCTGATATACCGCAGTTCCCTCACTGTAACACTCTGATATACCCAACACACCCCTCACTGTAACACTGATATAACCCAAACCCCTCAATGTAACACTGATATATCCCACACCTTCACTCTAACACACTGATATTCCACAGACCCCTCACTGTAACACTCTGATATATCCCACACCCCTGACTGTAACACACTGATATACCCGACACCCCTCAATGGAACACTCTGATATGTCCCACAACACTGAATATAACACTCTGATGTATCCAACACCCCTCACTGTAACACTCTGATATATCCTAAACCCCTCACTGTACCATTGATATACCCCACACCCCTCACTGTAACACTCTGATATACCACACACCTCTGAATGTTACACTCTGATATGTCCCACAACACTCACTGTAACACTTTGATATATCCAACATTCCTCACTGTAACAGTCTGATATACCCTACACCTCTCACTTTAACACTGATATAAACCACACCCCTCACTGTGGCACTCTGATATACCCCACACCCCTCACAGTAACACTGATATACCCCATAGCCTCACTGTAACATTCTGAAATACCCCACACCCCTCACTGTAACACTCTGATATACCCCACATCCCTCACTGTAACACTCTGATATACACCACGTATCTCGCTGTAACACTCTGATATACCGCACACACCTCGCTTTAACACTCTGATATACCCCACACCCCTCAATGTAACGCTCTGATATACCCCACACCCCTCACTGTAACACTCTGATATACCCCACACCCATCACTGTAACACTCTGATATTCCCCACACCCCTCATTGTAATACTCTGATGTACTCCACACCCCTCACTGTAACACACTGATATATCCCTGAACCTTCAATGTAATACTCTGACATAAACCACTTCCCTCACTGTTACACTCCGATGTAGCCCACACCCCTCACTGTAACTCTCTGAATTACCCCACACCCCTAACTGTAACACTTTGATATACCCCACACCCCTCAATGTGACACTCTGATATACCCCAGATTCCTCACTGTAACACTGATATACCCAACACCCCTCACTGTGACACTCTGATATACACAACACTACTCACTGTAACACTGATATACCCCACACCGCTCACTGTAACACTCTGATATACCCCACACCCCTCGCTGTAACACTCTGATATTCCCAAACCCCTCATTGTAATATTCTGATGTACTCCACACTTCTCATTCTAACACTAAGATATATCCCTGACTCCCTCAAAGTAATTCGCTGACATACCCCACTCCCCTCACTGTTACACTCCAATATAGCCCACACCCCTCACTGTAACACTCTGATATAACCCACACACCTCACTGTAACACTCTGATATCGCCCAGACCCCTCACTGTAAAACTCTGATATACCCCACACCTCTCAATGTAACACTCTGATATACCACACACCCCTCAATGTAAAACTCTGATATACCCCACACCCCTCACTGTAACACACTGATATTTCCCTGAACCTTCAATGTAATACTCTGACATACCCCACTCCCCTCACTGTTACACTCCGATGTTGCCCACACCCCTCACTTTAACACTCTGAAAATCCCCACACTCCTCACTGTCGCACTCAGGTATACCCCACACCCCTCACTGTAACACTCTGAAATACCCCACACCCCTCAATGTAACATTCTGATATACCCCACACCCCTCACTGTAACACTCTGATATACCACACACCCCTCAATGTAACACTCTGATATACCCCACAATCCTTAATGTAACACTCTGATATATCCCACACCCCTCACTGTAACACACTGATATACCCGACACCCCTCAATGTATCACTCTGATATGTCCCATAACACTCAATGTAACACTCTGATTTATCCAACACCCCTCACTGTAACACTCTGATATACCCTACACTCCTCACTTAACACTGATACACCCCACACCCCTCACTGTGGCACTCTGATATACCCCACACACTTCACTTTAACACTGATATACCCCATACCCCTCACTGTAACACTCTGAAATACCCCATACCCCTCACTGTAACACTCTGATATACCCCACACCCGTCTCTGTAACACTCTGATATTCCCCACACCCCTCATTGTAATACTCTGATGTACTCCACACCACTCACTGTAACACACTGATATATCCCTGAACCTTCAACGTAACACTCTGACATACCCCACTCACCTCACTGTTACACTCCGATGTAGCCCACACCCCACACTGGAACACTCTGAAATACACCACACCCCTCAATGTAACACTCTGATATACCCCACACCCATCAATGTAACACTCTGATATACCCCACACCCCTCAATGTAACACTCTGATTTATCCCACACCCCTCACTGTAACACTCTGATATACCTGACACCACTCACTGTAACACTGATATACCCCACACCCCTCACTGTGACACTCTGATATACACAACACGCCTCAATGTAACACTCTGATATGTCCCACAACACTCACTGTAACACTCTGATATACCCAACACCCCTCACTGTAACACTGATATACCCCACACCCCTCACTGTAACACTCTGATATACCCCACACCCCTCACTGTAACACTGATGTACCCCACACCGCTCACTGTAACACTCTGATATTCCCCACACCCCTCGCGGTAACACTCTGATATTCCCAAACCCCTCTTTGTAATATTCTGATGTACTCCACACTTCTCACTCTAACACTAAGATATATCCCTGACTCCCTCAATGTAATTCGCTGACATACCCCACTCCCCTCACTGTTACACTCCAATATAGCCCACACCCCTCACTGTAACACTCTGATATACCCGACAACCCTCAATGTATCAATCTGATATACCCGACACCCCTCAATGTAACACTCTGATATACCCCACACCCCTCACTGTAACACACTGATATACCCGACACCCCTCAACGTAATACTCTGATATGTCCCACAACACTCACTTTAACACTCTGATATATCCAACACCCCTCACTGTAATACTCTGATATACCCTACACCCCTCACTGTAACACTGATATACCCCACTCCCTTCACTGTGGCACTCTGATATACCCCACACCCCTCAATGTAACACTGATATACCCCATACCCCTCACTGTAACACTCTGAAATACCCCACACCCCTCACTGTAACACTCTGATATACCCCACACCCCTCACTGTAACATTCTGATATACCCCACATATCTCGCTGTAACACTCTGATATACCGCACACACCTCGCTGTAACACTCTGATATACCCCACACCCCTCAATGTAACACTCTGGTATAAACCGCACCCCTCACTGTAACACTGATATACCCCAGAAACCTCACTGTAACACTGATATACCCCACACCCCTCACTGTAACACTCTGATAGACCCCCGTCCCCTCACTGTAACACTCTGATATACCCAACACACCCCTCACTGTAACACTGATATATCCCACACCCCTCACTGTAACACTCTGATATCCCACAGACCCCTCACTGTAACACTCTGTTATATCCCACACCACTCACTGTAACACAATGATATACCCGACACCCCTCAATGGAACACTCTGATATGTCCCACAACACTCACTGTAACACTCTGATAGACCCAACACCCCTCACTGTAACACTCTGATATACCCCACACCCCTCACTGTAACACTGAAATACCACACAACCATCACTGTGACACTCTGATATACCCCATACCCCTCACTGTAACACTGATATACCCTACACACCTCACTATAACACTGATATACCGCATAACCCTCATTGCAACACTCTGAAATACACCACACCCCTCACTGTTACACTCTGATATACCGCACACCCGTCGCTGTAACACTTTGATATTCTCCACACCCCTCATTGTAATGCTCTGATGTATTCCACATCCCTCACTGTAACACACTGATATATCCCTGAAACTTCAATGTAATACTCGGACATACCTCACTCCCCTCACTGTTAATCTCCGATGTAGCCCACACCCCTCACTGTAACACTCTGAAATACCCCACAACCCTCACTGTCGCACTCATATATACCCCACACCTCTCACTGTAACACTCTGATATAACCCACACCCCTCAATGTAACACTCTGATATATCCCACACCCCTCACTGTAACACACTGATAAACCCGACACCCCTCAATGTAACACTCTGATATGTCCCACAACACTCACTGTAACACTCTGATATATCCAACATTCCTCACTGTAACAGTCTGATATACCCTACACCTCTCACTTTAACACTGATATAAACCACACCCCTCACTGTGGCACTCTGATATACCCCACACCCCTCACAGTAACACTGATATACCCCATAGCCTCACTGTAACATTCTGAAACACCCCACACCCCTCACTGTAACACTCTGATATACCCCACATCCCTCACTGTAACACTCTGATATACACCACGTATCTCGCTGTAACACTCTGATATACCGCACACACCTCGCTGTAACACTCTGATATACCCCACACCCCTCAATGTAACACTCTGACATACCACACATTCCTCAATGTAACACTCTGGTATACCCCACACCCCTCACTGTAACACTCAGATATACCCTACACCCCTCACTGTAACACTGATATACCCCAGAACCCTCACTGTAACACTGATATACCCCACACCCCACAATGTAAAACTCTGAGGTACCCCAGTCCCCTCACTGTAACACTCTGATATACTCAACACACCCCTCACTATAATACTGTTATATCCCACATACCTCTCTGTAACATTCTGATATACCCCACACCCCTCACTGTAACACTGATATAACCCACACCCCTCAATGTAACACTCTGATATATGCCACAGACCCCTCACTGTAACACTCTGATATACCCCTCACCCCTCACTGTAACAATCTGTTATATCCCACACCGCTCGCTGTAACACTCTGTTATATCCCTCACCGCTCACTGTAACACACTGATATACCCGACACCCCTCAATGGAACACTCTGATATGTCCCACAACACTCACTGTAACACTCTGATATATCCCACACCCCTCACTGTAACACACTGATAAACCCGACACCCCTCAATGTAACTCTCTGATATGTCCCACAACACTCACTGTAACACTCTGATATATCCAACACCCCTCACTGTAACACTCTGATATACCCCACACCACTCACTGTAACACTGATATACCCCACAACCCTCACTGTGCCACTCTGATATACCCCACACCCCTCACTGTAACACTGATATACCCCACACCCCTCACTGTGACACTCTGATATAACCAACACCCCTCACTGTAACACGGATATACCCCACACCCTCACTGTAACAATCTGAAATACACCACACCCCTCACTGTAACACTCTGATGTACCCCACACCCCTCGCTGTAACACTCTGATATTCCCACACACCTCATTGCAATACTCTGATGTACTCCACACCTCTCAATCTAACACTAAGATATATCCCTGAACCATCAATGTAATTCGCTGATATACCGCACTCTCCTCACTGTTACACTCCAATATAACCCACACCCCTCACTGTAACACTCTGATATAGCCCACACCCCTCACTGTAACACTCTGATATACCCCACATATCTCGCTGTAACACTCTGATATACATCACACACCGCAATGTAACACTCTGATATACCACTCACCCCTCAATGTAACAATCTGATATACCCCACACCCCTCAATGTAACACTCTGATATATCCCACACCCCTCACTGTAACACTGATATACCCCAGACCCCTCACTGTAACACTCTGATATACCCAACACACCCCTCACTGTAACACTGATATACACCACATCCCTCTCTGTAACACTCTGATATAACCCACACCCCTCACTGTAACACTGAAATAACTCACACCCCTCAATTTAACACTCTGATATATCCCACATCCCTCACTGTAACAATCTGATATCCCACAGTCCCCTCACTGTAACATTCTGATATACCCCTCACCCCTCACTGTAACACTCTGATATATCCCACACCCCTCACTGTAACACAGATATACCCGACACCCCTCAATGGAACACTCTGATATGTCCAACAACACTCATTGTAACACTCTGATATACCCAACACCCCTCACAGTAACACTCGGATATACCCTGCACCCCTCACTGTAACACTGATATACCCTACACCCCTCACTGTGACACTCTGATATACTCCACACCCCTCATTGTAACACTCTGATATACCCAACACCCCTCACTGTAACACTGATATACCCCAGACCCCTCACTGTAACACTGATATAACCCATACCCCTCACTGTAACACTCAGAAATACCCCACACCCCTCACTGTAACACTCTGATATACCCCACATATCTCGCTGTAAGACTCTGATATACCGCACACACCTCGCTGTAACACTCTGATATACCCCACACCCCTCAATGTAACACTCTGATATGCCACACACCCCTCAATGTAACGCTCTGATATACCCCACACCCCTCACTGTAACACTCTGATATACCCCACACCCCTCACTATAACACTGATATACCCCAGACCTCTCACTGTAACACTGATATACCCCACACCCCTCACTGTAACACTCTGATATAACCCAGTGCCCTCACTGTAACACTCTGATATAACCAGCACCCCTCACTGTAACACTGATATACCCCACATCCCTCACTGTAACACTCTGATATACCCCACACCCGTCACTGTAACACTCTGATATTCCCCACACCCCTCATTGTAATACTCTGATGTACTCCACACCCCTCACTGTAACACACTGATATATCCCTGAACCTTCAATGTAATACTCTGACATACACCACTTCCCTCACTGTTACACTCCGATGTAGCCCACACCCCTAACTGTAACACTTTGATATACCCCACATGCCTCAATGTAACACTCTGATATGTCCCACAACACTCACTGTAACACTCTGATATACCCAACACCCCTCACTGTAACACTGATATACCCCACACCCCTCGCTGTGACACTCTGATATACACAACACCCCTCACTGTAACACTGATATACCCCACACCCCTCACTGTAACACTCTGATATACCCCACACCCCTCGCTGTAACACTCTGATATTCCCAAACCCCTCATTGTAATATTCTGATGTACTCCACACTTCTCACTCTAACACTAAGATATATCCCTGACTCCCTCAATGTAATTCGCTGACATACCCCACTCCCCTCACTGTTACACTCCAATATAGCCCACACCCCTCACTGTAACACTCTGATATAACCCACACACCTCACTGTAACACTCTGATATCGCCCAGACCCCTCACTGTAACACTCTGATATACCCCACACCTCTCAATGTAACACTCTGATATACCACACACCCCTCAATGTAAAACTCTGATATACCCCACACCCCTCACTGTAACACACTGATATTTCCCTGAACCTTCAATGTAATACTCTGACATACCCCACTCCCCTCACTGTTACACTCCGATTTTGCCCACACCCCTTACTGTAACACTCTGAAATACCCCACACCCCTCAATGTAACATTCTGATATACTCCACACCCCTCACTGTAACACATTGATATACCACACACCCCTCAATGTAACACTCTGATATACCCCACAATCCTTAATGTAACACTCTGATATATCCCACACCCCTCACTGTAACACACTGATATACCCGACACCCCTCAATGTATCACTCTGATATGTCCCATAACACTCAATGTAACACTCTGATTTATCCAACACCCCTCACTGTAACACTCTGATATACCCTACACCCCTCACTGTAACACTGATATACCCCACACCCCTCACTGTGGCACTCTGATATACCCCACACACTTCACTTTAACACTGATATACCCCATACCCCTCACTGTAACACTCTAAAATACCCCATACCCCTCACTGTAACACTCTGATATACCCCACACCCGTCGCTGTAACACTCTGATATTCCCCACACCCCTCATTGTAATACTCTGATGTACTCCACACCACTCACTGTAACACACTGATATATCCCTGAACCTTCAATGTAATACTCTGACATACCCCACTCCCCTCACTGTTACACTCCGATGTAGCCCACACCCCTCACTGTAACACTCTGAAAATCCCCACACTCCTCACTGTAACACTCTGATATACCACACACCCCTCAATGTAACACTCTGATATACCCCACACCCCTCAATGTAACACTCTGATATATCCCACACCCCTCACTGTAACACACTGATATACCCGACACCCCTCAATGTATCACTCTGATATGTCCCATAACACTCAATGTAACACTCTGATTTATCCAACACCCCTCACTGTAACACTCTGATATACCCTACACCACTCACTGTAACACTCTGATATACCCCACACACTTCACTTTAACACTGATATACCCCATACCCCTCACTGTAACACTCTGAAATACCCCATACCCCTCACTGTAACACTCTGATATACCCCACACCCGTCGCTGTAGCACTCTGATATACCACACACCCCTCAATGTAAAACTCTGATATACCCCACACCCCTCACTGTAACACTCTGGTATATCCCTGAACCTTCAATGTAATACTCTGACATACCCCACTCACCTCACTGTTACACTCCGATGTAGCCCACACCCCACACTGGAACACTTTGAAATAACCCACACCCCTCACTGTCGCACTCATATATACCCCACACCCCTCACTGTAACACCATGATATACCCCTCACCCCTCACTGTAACACTCTGATATACCACACACACCTCAATGTAACACTCTGATATACCCCACACCCCTCAATGTAAAACACTGCTATACCCAGACCCCTCACTGTAACACTCTGATATACCCCAGTTCCCTCACTGTAACAACCTGATATACCCCTCAACCCTCACTGTAACTCTCTGACAGGTCCCACACCCCTCACTGTAACAATCTGATATACCCCACATCCCTCTCTGTAACACTCTGATATACCCCAAACCCCTCACTGTAACACTCTGATATAACCCACACCCCTCATTCTAACACTCTGATATATCCCACACCCTTCAATGTCACTCTGATATATCCCACACCCCTCATTGTAACACTCTGATATACCCAAGACCCCTCACAGTAACACTCTGGTATACCCCACACCCCTCACTTTAACACTCTGATATACCCCACACCCCTCACTTTAACTCTCTGATATACCCCACATCCCTCACTGTAACACTGATATACCCCACACCCCTCACTGTAACACTCTGATATATCCTACAACCCTCAATGTAACACTCTGATATACCCCACACCCCTTATTGTAAAACTCTGATATATCCTACTCCCCTCATTGCAACACTCTGATAAACCCCACATCCTTTGCTGTTACACTCTGACATTCCCCACAGCCCACACTGCAATAGTCTGATATATCCCACACCCCTCACTGTAACACTCAGATAAACGCCACACCCCTCACTGTAACACTCTGATATACCCCACACCCCTCACTGTAACACTCTGATATACCCCTCACCCCTCTCTGTAACACTCTGGCATACCCCACTCCCCTCAGTGTAACACTCTTATATACCTCACACTCCTCAGTGTAGCACTCATATATACCTCACACCCCCCACAGTAACACCCTGATATAGCCCACATTCCCCACAGTAACACTCTGATGTACCCAACACCGCTCACTGTAACACACTGATATTTCCCTGAACGCTCAATGTAATACTTTGATATATCCGACACCCCTCACTGTAAAACAAATATATACCCCACACCCCTCACTGTAGCACTCATATATACCCCACACCCCTCACTGTAACACTCTGATATACCCCTCACCCCTCTCTGTAAAACCATGGCATACCCCACTCCCCTCAGTGTAACACTCTTATATACCTCACACTCCTCAGGGTAGCACTCATATATACCTCACACCCCCCACAGTAACACCCTGATATAGCCCACATTCCCCACAGTAACATTCTGATGTACCCCACACCGCTCACTGTAAACACACTGATATTTCCCTGAACGCTCAATGTAATACTTTGATATATCCGACACCCCTCACTGTAAAACAAATATATACTCCACACCCCTCACTGTAACACTGACATATCCCACTCCCCTCAGTGTAACACTCTTATATACCTCACACCCCTCACTGTAGCACTCATATATACCCCACACCCCTCACTGTAACACTCTGATATACCCCTCACCCCTCTTTGTAAAACTCTGGCATACCCCACTCCCCTCAGTGTAACACTCTTATATACCTCACACCCCTCAGTGTAGCACTCATATATACCTCACACCCCTCACTGTAACACTCAGATATACCCCACACCCCTCACTATAACATTCTGATATACCCCACACCCCTCACTGTAACATTCTGATATACCCCACACCCCTCTCTGTAATACTGATATAACCCACACCCCTTAATGTAACATTCTGATATATCCCACACCCCTCAATGTAACACTCTGATATATCCCACACCCCTCAATGTAACGTTCTGATATATCCCACACCCCTCACTGTAACACTCTGATATACCCCACACCCCTCACTGTAACACTCTGTTATACCCTACACCCCTCACTGTAACACTCTGATATACCCATACACCCCTCACTGTAACACTCTGATATACCCCACACACCTCACTGTAACACACTGATATATCCCACACCCCTCACTGTAACACTCTGATATACCCCACACCCCTCACTGTAACACTCTGATATACCCCACACCCCTCACTGTAACACACTGATATATCCCACACCCCTCACTGTAACACTCTGATATACCCCACATCCCTCACTGTAACACTGATATACCCCACACCCCTCACTGTAACACTCTGATGTACCCCACATCCCTCACTGTAACACTCTGATATACCCCGCACCCCTCACTGTAACACTGATATACCCCACACCCCTCACTGTAACACTCTGATGTACCCCACATCCCTCACTGTAACACTGAAAAAGCCCACACTTCTCTCTGTGACCCTCGTGCGTGTTGCCCCTCAGTTTGATTCTGTGTTTGTGGTTGATTTGGGTGATTATATTCTAACTTGTATAATTCTTTCTGTCTTTTCCCACTCTTTCTGCTCATCTCCCTTTCTCTGACTTGTCCTTCTTCACTCTCTCTCACACCCTGTCCTCTTCTCCCTCCTCCATCTTTCTCTCCCCATTCTCCCCTGCCTATCTCTTTCCTAGTCATATTTCCTCTCTCTTTTGTTCCCCCCCTATCTATCACACTCTGTTTCTCTGCTCTCCTCTCTCTCCCATCCCTCTATCTCTCTCTCTTTCCTCTCTATATCTTTCTCCGTCTCCTGCTCACCCTTTGCTGATATTTTTCCCATCTCTCTCTCTCTTGCCCTCTCTCATTTTCTCTCTCCCCGCACTTCCCTCTCTCTCTCTCTCTCCTTGAATCTCTTGCCCCCACTTTCTCTTCCCTCCCACTCCCCCTCACATACCCCATCTCTCTCTCTGTCTTCTCTCTCTCTCCCCCTCTCCCTCTCTTCCCACCTTTCTCTGTCTCCCTTATCCCTCTCTCATCCTGTCTCTCTCTCTCTGTTTCTCTCTGTCTGTCTCTCTCTCTCTCTCTCTCTCTCTCTCCTGTCACACCATTTCTCCCTTCCCTCCTCTCTGCCTCTCTCCCTCCCTCCCTCTCCCCCAATCTCTGCACACACACTCTCTCTTTTTCTCTCTCTCTCCCTCTCCCTCCCTCTCTCCCTCCCTCCCTCTCCCTAATCTTTGCACACACTCTCTCTCTCTCTCTTTCTCTCTCTCTCTCCCTCTCTCTCTCCCAATCTCTGCACACACCCTCTCTTTCTCTCTCTCTCTCCCCCTCCCTCTCTCTCTCTCTCCCTCCCCCTGCTCTATCCCAACACTGTCTCTCTCTCTCCATCTCCCTCTCTCTCTCTCTCCCTCCCTCTCTCTCCCTCCCTCCCTCTCCCCCAATCTCTGCACACACCCTCTCTCTCTCTCTCTCTCTCCCCCCACTCCTACCCATCCACTCTCTCCACACATACCCTCTCTATCTCTCTCTCCCCACTCCCACCCCTCCCGCTCTCTCCCCACACCCTCTCTATTTCTCTTTCTCTCTCTCTCTCTCTCTGCAGATTGCTGCATCCATTGCATCCTTGCATGCCTGTTTTGTGAGCTGCTGGTGTTCTGTGACCTCCTGCTGGATTGTGCCTCGTGTGGGGCTGGTGGAGAGGCCGGTGCTCAGGCCAGCTGCTGCTGCTGCTGCTGCTGCTGTGGTTCAGGAGAGGCCTGCCGAGGGAGTGAAGAGACCTGCCCTTGCAACATGGAGTGTGGGGTACTGGAGGATTGCTGTGGTTCGTCCGACTGCTTGGAAATCTGTCTGGAGTGTTGTTCTATCTGCTTCCCAGCCTGACAACCCCAAGAAGAGGCCTGAGGGGAGGCCTGAGGGGGGGCCTGAGGGGAGGCCTGAGGGGAGGCCTGAGGGGAGGCCTGAGGGGAGGCCTGAGGGGGGGCCTGAGGGGAGGCCCGAGAGGAGGCACAAGAAGAGACCTGAGAGAAGGCCCAAGAAGAGGCCCAAGAGGAGGCCTGAGAGGAGGCCTGAGGGGAGGCCTGAGGGGAGGCCTGAGGGGAGGCCTGAGAGGGGGCCTGAGGGGAGGCCTGAGAGGAGGCCTGAGGGGAGGCCTGAGGGGAGGCCTGAGAGGGGGCCTGAGGGGAGGCCTGAGAGGAGGCCTGAGGGGAGGCCTGAGAGGAGGCCTGAGAGGAGGCCTGAGAGGGGGCCTGAGAGGAGGCCTGAGGGGAGGCCTGAGGGGAGGCCTGAGAGGGGGCCTGAGGGGAGGCCTGAGAGGGGGCCTGAGAGGGGGCCTGAGGGGAGGCCTGAGGGGAGGCCTGAGAGGGGGCCTGAGGGGAGGCCTGAGGGGAGGCCTGAGAGGAGGCCTGAGAGGAGGCCTGAGAGGAGGCCTGAGAGGAGGCCTGAGGGGAGGCCTGAGAGGGGGCCTGAGGGGAGGCCTGAGGGGAGGCCTGAGAGGGGGCCTGAGGGGAGGCCTGAGAGGGGGCCTGAGAGGGGGCCTGAGGGGAGGCCTGAGGGGAGGCTTGAGAGGGGGCCTGAGGGGAGGCCTGAGGGGAGGCCTGAGAGGGGGCCTGAGAGGAGGCCTGAGGGGAGGCCTGAGAGGAGGCCTGAGGGGAGGCCTGAGAGGAGGCCTGAGGGGAGGCCTGAGGGGAGGCCTGAGAGGGGGCACAAGATGAGACCTGAGCGGAGGCCCGAGAGGAGGCCCGAGAGGAGGCCTGAGCAGAGGCCCAAGAGCCTCCACAACATTGGTCGAGAGTCTTTTCATTACACGTAGCCCCTTCCGCTTCCTATTCCCTTCTCTTCTCATCACCCCATCACCCATCACCCCTTACCCAGCCCTACCCAATCCCCTCACCTGTTGCCCCTCCCCTATTCCCTCATCCATCTCCTCCGCTCCCTCTCCCCTGCCCTCACCATTGCTCTCCCCACCCTCTCCCCTATCCATACCCCTCGCCCCTTCCCTCCCCAACCCCCCCCAACCTTCCTCCTCCCCTCCCCCATTCCCCTCCTCTCACTTTCTCCTCCCCCCTTCCCCATCCCTTTAGGTCAGTCCATTCCCCCTTCCCTTCATCCCTTCCCTTCACCCCCACCATTCCCCTCCCCTCCCTACCTCCTTGACCTCCCCTCCCCATTCCCACATTTCCCCCCTCCCCTCCCCACTTCCTTCCCTTCACCCTCACCTCCCCCGCCCACAATATCACCCCCCTCCTCCATCTCCCCCTTCCCCCACTTTCCCTATCGCCCCATCCTCCCCTCCCCACCCACACCCACCCCCCATCCCCCATCCCCCTTCGCCCATTCCTTCCCCCCCTCCCTTCCCCTCCCCCCCATTGCTTCTCCCCCCACCCTCCACCACCCTCCCTTCCACACACCCCCATCCTCTACCCCCACCCCCCCACCCCTCCCCCCCTTACCGCCTCCATCTACCTTTCCCTCCACACCCTCCTTTCCGGCATCCCTCCTGCACACCCGCCAACATTGCCGATGCTCTGTACAAATGCCCCTCCCCTTGCCTCAGGACCATTCACGGTTGTGCCCTCAGTGGTGTGTACAGGCCTCGATGATGATTGCAATTAACATTTCTGCCTGACTTGACTCAAGTCATGAGTTTCATTAGGCCTAGAAGCCAAATGATGGAACATTTGTTACCAAGAACCCATCTGGTTCACTCATAACAAGGGAATTAAACCTGCTGTACCTGTTCTGGCCCCACATGTGACTCCAGACACCCCCCCCCCACCCCCCAGCAATGAGGTTGACTCTAAACTGCACTAGTGAGACACTCAGCCCTCATGGGCAATAAATGCTGAATGAATTAAAAATAAAGGGAGTTTCTCAATCTCCTCCCTGTACAACCTATTGGCTGAGCTAGTAATCTGCAGGCTCTGCCTCAACATGCCAGAGAACGATGGTTCAAATCCCATCAGGACCATTTGGAATCCAGTTTTGACAGATTGGGAATAAAACGCTTCCGCCCATCACCACCCTCCCCTCCCACCACCACCTTCTCTTGCTCTGTTTAAGTGCCATTATGTGAATTTTTTAATAAGTCCCAGCCCTTTATAAATAATAAAAAAAGAACTAGACTGCAGCTGATGCTGGGTAGAGTTAAAAAAAAACACAAGCTGCTGTAGTGCATTGATTGACAGGCCATCTGGTGCAGCTTGGAAAAAAAATTACCACCTGTTCCTGCAGTTTCGATAGGCTTCATCGTTGACATTTCCCAAGAGCTGATATTATAGCTGAGCTTACTATGAGTGCTTGGCTGAGTTTCAAACTCACTTATCTCAGAAAGAGTGGGCGGTGGGGTGGGTGGGTGGGTGTTGATGAGTTCATATTTTGATTGATAGTTTTAAGACACTGCTAAAGGATTATCTGGGATGGGTCCAAATGAATGTGAAACCATTGGATTGCCCTAACAACCCATCCAGTCTCTTTATGGAGGGAAATCTGCCATCCTTAGACGGCCTGGGCCTATACGTGACCCACAGGATTACCTTCTGGAGAAGACCCACCATCACTTTTCAGCGTTCAGGGATGGACGATGAAGCATATCATCATAGAACAGCACAGGAGAAGGCCATTCGGCCCATCGTGCCTGTGCTGGCTCTTTGAAAGAGCTATCTGATTAGTCCCACACTCTCTCCACCCACCCCCCCCACTCCCAGTTCTTTCCACCATAGCCCTGCCAATATTTCCCTTCCAGTATTTATCCAATCCACCCCCCCCAACCCTTTTCGAGGGTGAATCTGCTTCCCCCGCCCTTTCGGGCAGCGCCTTCCAGATCCCAACAACTCACCAAGTCCAAAATAAATAAAATTCTCCTCATCTCCCCTTCCCCCTCCCGCCGATTCTCTTCAATCTGTGTCCCCCTCCTGCACCCCTCCCGCCGATTCTCTTCAATCTGTGTCCCCCCCACCCCCCCGCCCTCTGGTTACCTACCCTCCCGCCACTGGGAACAGTTTCTCCTCATTCACTCGATCGAGACCCCCTCTTGATTTTGAGCACCCCTCGATTCAATCCCCCCCACCTTCACCTTCTCCGCTCCGAGGAGATCAATCCCAGCTCCTCCGGCCTCTCCAACGTGAACTGAAGCCCCCTCATCCCCTGGGGAACCCTCCTGGTAAATCCCCTCCGCATCCTCCCCCCACCGAGACCCTCAACATCCTTCCTAAAGTGCGGGCTCCCAGAATTGGACTCGATACTCCAGCTGGGGCTGAACGAGTGTTCTATATAGGTTTAATATCCTTGCTTTTGTCCTCTACGTCTCTGTTTATAAATCCCAGGATCCCGTGTGCTTTTCAAAACGGCTTCCTCTATCTGTCCTGCCACCTTCAGCGATTTATGTACAGACACCCCCAGCTCCCTCTGTTCCTGCGCCCCCTTTAGAATTGCTCCAGCTCGTTTCTATCACATCTCCAGGTTCTTCCGACCAGAATGGATTGCTTCACACTTCTCTCTGTTAAACTGTATCTGCCGTGTGTCTGCCCAGCTCACCGGTCTGCCCGTGTCCCCCTGAGCTCTGGGACCATCCTCCTCGCTGTTTGCCGCGTTCCTAGAGATTCGCGTCACCCACAAACTTCGAAACGATGCCCCGTGTACCCCAAGTCCAGGTCATCGATATGTATCAGAGGGAAGAGTGATCCTAACACTGACCTCTGGTGGGTGGGGCGGCTCTGTACACTCCCCTCCCGTCTGAAAAACAGCCGCCCACCACGGCCCTTGGCTTCCTGCCCCTTCACCAACTCCGCACCCATGTTGCTGTTGCCCCGGTAATCTTTGTGAACCAGCCTTTTAGACGAGTCTCGACACATGTTTTGCAGGTCCACAAACGTCGGCCCATCGGCCCTCTCTGTCACGGCATCGATGATCTCGCTCGAATGCCTTGCTGACACTGCCTGCACCCCGGGAATAAACACATAGGGAGCCTCTGCCTCGAGGTTGCTGGCCCAATACTGCATCCCACCCTGTAGCTTTATCAGTACTTGCTGCCCACCCCCATGTAACTCCTCACTGAATATTCATCAGCTCCTACCCTTTAATCATATGATCCAGGAGCAGGAGTAGGCCATTCGGCCCCTCGAGGGGGTAATCTGATAGTAACCTCAAATCTGCTTCCAACCTACCCCCAATAGCCTATTACCCATCCCCCCCCCACCCCCCACTCCCCGCTTTACCAAGAATCTTAATCAAAGGCTTTACCCTGAAACCCAACAAGCGACGGAAAAGCCTCTCATGTGGAACTTTGTCCAAAGCCTTCTGGCACCCTCTCCATGATGGCTGGCCTGGTTGCGCCGAACCGGCTAAGAGCCCCATGGTCCTGGGAGGATGTCACCTCGAGGGCAGCCCAGCGCCGTTGGCACATGCTGGGTGCCCTCGGGCCCGGGAGTGGGGGCGGAGGTCATGCCCCTGGCCGCAGACCTCCCGGTCGGACGCTCGGCTGCTGCTCGACGGGTGTCACGTGACGGGGCCGGCAACCCTGGCTGACTGGTTGCTCAGAGGAAGTGGCCGCCATTGGTCGGTAATGGAGCCCATTGACGATCGCTTTAGTAAGGTGAGCTGGCATTGGCTGGGAATGCCAATGGGACGAACTATGGACTTCCATTGAATGGGATCCTGAGACACCCCCAAGCGGACAACTGTGCGATGAAATAATGGGAAATCCTTGCGGGAATAAACTTTAAAAAAAGTGTCATAAAATGTGTTATGATATTGGCATTTTCTAACAGTGCTGGATAAGTGCTCTGTTCATTTACTATCTTCCTGTCAATGATTGTAGCTTTTTTTGTGGTGCATTTGCTATACTTCTATATAAAAAAATAAATATAATTACTCTGCACGTACACTCAGAGCCTATATTTTTAGATTCTGTTCCAGTCTGGGTTGTTTGGACACTATCCGCATTGTGGGTCAGTACCTTGAGGCACTGGTTTGGTATCAGGATGGGTGGAGGTGCGAAGAGAGGTCAACTGTGCCTGAACTGGTCTCAATCTCCCCTCCCTGTCAGAAAATTGGGGCTTCAAGCCCATCCTCCACAGGATCCAATGACTTGCGCTCCATAACCCAAAGGGACACTCACCCCTCATGACAGTATGGAGGGAGTGCCGCACTGTCGGAGGGTCAGCGCTGAGGGAACACCGCATTGTCGGAGGGTCAGTGCTGAGAGAGCGCCGCACTGTCGGAGGGTCAGCGCTGAGGGAGAGCCGCACTGTCGGAGGGTCAGTGCTGAGGGAGCGCCGCACTGTCGGAGGGTCAGTGCTGAGGGAGCGCTGCACTGTCGGAGGGTCAGTGCTGAGGGAGCGCTGCGCTGTCGGAGAGTCAGTGCTGAGGGAGCGCCGCACTGTCGGAGGGTCAGTGCTGAGGGAGCACCGCACTGTCGGAGGGTCAGTGCTGAGGGAGAACCGCACTGTCGGAGGGTCAGTGCTGAGGGGCCGCCGCACTGTCGGAGGGTCAGTGCTGAGGCACAAGTCAGGAATGTGATGGAATACTCCCCACTTGCCTGGATGAGTGCAGCTCCCACAACACTCAAGAAGTTTGACACCGTCCAGGACAAAGCAGCCCCGCTTGATCGGCACCCCATCCACATACATTTTGTCAATGGTACACACGCTGCTGCCCTTGTCCTTCTAGGTGGTAGAGGTGGTGGGTTTGGGCGGCGCTGTCGAAGGAGCCTTGGTGAGTTGCTGCAGTGCATCTTGTAGATGGTACACACACTGCTGCCCCTGTGTGTCAGTGGTGGAGGGAGTGAATGTTTGTGGATGGGGTGCCGATCGAGCGGGGCTGCTTTGTCCTGGACGGTGTCGAGCTTCTTGAGTGTTGTGGGAGCTGCACTCATCCAGGCAAGTGGAGAGTATCCCATCCCACTCCTGACTTGTGCCTTGTAGATGGGGGACAGGTTTTGGGGAGTCAGGAGGTGAGTTACTCTCCGCAGGATTCCCAGCCTCTGACCTGCTCTTGTAGCCACAATATTTATATGGCTGGGTCCAGTTCAGTTTCTGGTCAATGGTAACCCCCAGGATGTTGATAGTGGGGGATTCAGTGATGGTGATGCCATTGAATATCAAGGGGCGATGGTTAGATTCTCTCTTGTTGGAGATGGTCATTACCTGGTACTTGTGTGGGGTGAATGTTACTTACCACGTGTCAGCCCCAAGCCTGGATATTGTCCAGGTCTTGCTGCATTTGGACATGGACTGCTTCAGTATCTGAGGAGTCGCGAATGGTGCTGAACATTGTACAACCATCAGCGAACATCCCCACTTCTGACCTTATGATGGAGGGAAGGACATTGATGAAGCAGCTGAAGATAGTTGGGCCGAGGACACTACCCTGAGGAACTCCTGCAGTGATGTCCTGGAGCTGAGATGACTGACCCCCAACAACCACAATCATCTTCCTTTGTGCTCGGTATGACCCCAACCAGCGGAGAGTTTTCCCCCTGATTCCCATTGACTCCAGTTTTGCTGGGGCTCCTTGATGCCACACTCGGTCAAATGCTGCCTCGATGTCAAGGGCAGTCACTCTCACCTCACCTCGGGAGATCAGCTCTTTGTCCGTGTTTGAACTAAGGCTGTAATGAGGTCAGGAGCTGAGTGACCCTGGCAATAGTTCTACCATTGATGGCCACGCCTCCAGACACTTTGACCCTAAATTCTGGAATTCCGTTCCTGAATCTCCCTCTATTTCCATCTTTAAACAATTCTTCAAGCCTCGGTCTTTGAATGAGGTTCTGAACATTGGTTCCAATCTTCCTTTCGCTGACTTATTCTCGCTCTTCTGTCTGACTGTATGCCTGTGACATGCTGTTGGAGGATTTATAACAGTAAAGGAGGCTACAGAAATGCAATGCTGAGTGGGCTATTGGAATGGGTGAGTCAAATCACCATCTTCTCTTCTGTGTGTCTCTCTCCCTCACTTTCTCTCTTTTTACCTCACTCTCTTTTTATCCCTTACTCTCCCTCTCTCTCGCTCTCTCGTTATCCCTCACTCTCAATTTCTCTTTACCCTTCACTCTCTCTCTTTATCCCTCTTTCTATCCCTCACTCTCCATCTCTTTATCTCTCTCTCTGTATCCTTCACTCGCTCTTTCTTTATTCCTCACTCTCTCTATTGCTCACTCCCTCTCTCTTAAACCCTCACACTCTCTTTATTCCTCTCTCTTCCTTTATCTCTAACTCTCTCTCTTTCCCTTTATCCCTCACTTTCTCGCTTTGTCCCTCACTCTCTCTCTCTCAATCCCTCAATCTCTCTTCATCCCCCTCCCTTTATCTCTCACTCTCTCTTCATCCGTCACTCTCTCTCTCTTTATCCCTCATCGTCTTTTCATCCCTCTCTCTCTCGCTTTATCCCTCACTCTCTCTTCATCCCTCTCTCTCTCTTTTCATCCCTCATTTTCTCTCTTGACCCCTCACTCTCTCTTCATCCCTCACTTTCACTCTTCATCCCTCACTCTCTCTTTATCCCACTCTTTCTCTCTTCATCCCTCACTTTCTCTCTTTATCTCTCTCTTTCTCTCTTTCAGCCTGTCTCTCTCAGCACTCTCCTAAACCGCAGGTCTCTCTGAACCATTATCTGTTGGGCTGTGTTAGACGCTGTCTTGTTTACAGTCAGCAGAATGAGCATTCAGAGTTGGCCCGGGCGGAGACGGCCAATGCAATTCAGACATTTCTCATGAACGCATCAATATAGCATTAGAGTAAAATCCAGGGCCAACAGCTGGAAGCAGACCCACTGGAGCCTGAGCACACATTAAATTAACCTCTTTGTACCAAAAGTGCAGTGACCATGAGCACACAGCAAAGACCCCTTTTATAGCGAGAGACCCTCCCTATCTCTGTAACCTCCAGCAGCCCCTACAACACTCCCTATCTCTGTAACCTCCACCAGCCCCTACAAACCTCCCTATCTCTGTAACCTCATCGAGCCCCCACAACCCTCCCTAACTCTGTAACCTCCTCCAGCCCCAACAACACTCCCTATCTCTGTAACTGCCTCCTGCTCCTACAAAACTCCCTATCTCTGTAACCTTCTCCAGCCCCTACAACACTCCCTATCTCTGTAACCTTCTCCAGCCCCTACAACCCTCCCTATCTCTGTAACGTCCTCCAGCACCTACAACCCTCACTATCTATGTAACCTCCTAAAGCCCCTACAACACTGACTATCGCTGTAACCTCCTCCAGCCCCTACACCCCTACCTATCTCTGTAACCTACTCCAGCCCCTACACCCCTCCCTATCTCTGTAACCGCCTCCAGCCCCAACAACCCTCCCTATCTCTGTAACCCCCTCCAGGGCCTACAACGCTCCCTATCTCTGTAACCTCCTCCAGCCCTTACACCCCTCCCTATCTCTGTAACCTCCTCCAGCCCACTACAACCCTCCCTATCTCTGTAACCTCCTCCAGACCCTACAACCCTCCCTATCTCTGTAACCTCCTCCAGCCCCTACAGCCCTCCCTATCTCTGTAACCACCTCCAGCCCCTACACCCCTCCTTATCTCTGAAAACTCCTCCAGCCCCTACAACCCACCCTATCACTATAACCTCCTCCAGCCGCTACAACCCTCGCTATATCTGTAACCTCCTCCAGCCCCTGCACCCCTCCCTATCTCTGTAACCTCCTCCAGCCCCTGCACCCCTCCCTATCTCTGTAACCTCCTCCAGCCCCTACACCCCTCCCTATCTCTGTAACCGCCTCCAGCCCCAACAACCCTCCCTATCTCTGTAACCCCCTCCAGGGCCTACAACGCTCCCTATCTCTGTAACCTCCTCCAGCCCTTACACCCCTCCCTATCTCTGTAACCTCCTCCAGCCCACTACAACCCTCCCTATCTCTGTAACCTCATCGAACCCCCAAAACACTCCCTAACTCTGTAACCTCCTCCAGCCCCAACAACACTCCCTATCTCTGTAACTGCCTCCTGCTCCTACAAAACTCCCTATCTCTGTAACCTTCTCCAGCCCCTACAACCCTCCCTATCTCTGTAACCACCTCCAGCCCCTGCACCCCTCCTTATCTCTGAAAACTCCTCCAGCCCCTACAACCCACCCTATCACTATAACCTCCTCCAGCCGCTACAACCCTCGCTATATCTGTAACCTCCTCCAGCCCCTGCACCCCTCCCTATCTCTGTAACGTCCTCCAGACCCTACAACACTCCCTATCTCTGTAACCTCCTCCAGCCCCTACACCCCTCCTTATCTCTGAAAACTCCTCCAGCCCCTACAACCCACCCTATCACTATAACCTCCTCCAGCCTCTACAACCCTCGCTATATCTGTAACCTCCTCCAGCCCCTGCACCCCTCCCTATCTCTGTAACCTCCTCCAGCCCCTGCAGCCCTCCCTATCTCTGTAACGTCCTCCAGACCCTACAACACTCCTTATCTCTGTAACCTCCTCCAGACCCTTCAACACTCCCTATCTCTGTAACCTCCTCCAGACCCTACAACACTCCCTAAACCTCCTCCAGCCCACTACAACCCTCCATATCTTTGTAACCTCCTCCTGCGCCTAGAACCCTCATTATCTCTCTAACCTCCACCAGCCCCTTCAAACCTCGCTATCATTGTAAACTCCTCCAGCGCCAAAACAACTCCCTCTCTCTGTAACCTCTTCCAACCCCTACACCCCTCCCTATCTCTGTACCCACCTCCAGCGCCTATAACCATCCCAATCTCTGTAACCTCCCCCAGCCCCTACACCCCTCCCTACCTCTGTAACCACCTCCGGCCCATACAACGCTCCCGATCTCTGTAACCTCCTCGAGCCCTTACACCCCTCCCTATCTCTGAAACCTCCTCCAGTCCTTACACCCCTCCCTATCTCTGAAACCTCCTCCAGCCCCTACACCCCTCACTATCTCTGTAAACTCTTCCAGCCCACTACACGCCTCTCTATCTCAGTAAACAACTCCAGCCCCAACAACCCTCCCTATCTCTGTAACCTCCTCCAGCCCACTACACACCTCCCTATCTCACTAAACAACTCCAGCCCTTACACCCTTCCCTATCTCAGAAACCACCTCCAGCCCCAACAACCCTCCCTATCTCTGGAACCTCCTCCAGCCCCTACACCCATCCCTATCTCTGTAACCTCCTCCATTCCCTACAACCCTCCCCATCTCTGTAATCTCCACCAGCCTAATACAACGCTCCCTATCTCTGTAACCTCCTCCAGCCCCTACACCCCCTCCCTATCTCTGTAACCTCCTCCAGCCACTACACCCCCAATCGCTGTAACATCCTCCAGCACCTACCACCCTCCCTATCTCCGTAACCTCCTACAACCCCTACAATCCTCCCTATCTCTGTAGAGCTCCAGCCCCTACAACTCTCCCTATCTCTGTAACCTCCTCCAGCCCCTACAACCCTCCCTATCTCAGTAAACTCCTCCAGGCGCAACAACCCTCCTTATCTCTGTAACCTCCTCAAGCCCCTACAATCTTCCCTAATTCTGTAACCATCTCCAGTCCCTACACCCCTCCCTATCTCTGTAACCTCCTCCAGGCCTGACTACCTTCCCTATCTCTGTAACTTTCTCCAGCCCACTACACCTCTCCGTTTCTCTGTAACCTCCTCCAGTCCCTACAACTCTCCCTATCTCTGTAATCTCCTCCAGTCCACTACAACCCTCCCTATCTCCGTAACCTACTCCAGCCCACTACACCCCTCCCTATCTCTGTAACCTCCACCAGCCCACTACACCCCTCCGTATCTCTGTAACCTCCTCCAGCCCCTAGAACGCTCCCTATCTCTCTAACATCCTCCAGCACCTACAAACCTCCCTATCACTGTAAACTACTTCAGCGCCAAAACATCTCCCTATCTCTGTAACATCTTCCAACACCTACACCCCTCCCTATCTCTGTACCCACCTCCAGCCCCTACAACCATCCCCATCTCTGTAACCTCCTCCAGCACCTACAACCCTCCCTAGCTCTGTACCCACCTCCAGCCCCTACAACCATCCCTATCTCTGTAACCTCCTCCAGCCCCTACAACCCTCCCTATCTCTGTAACTTCCACCAGCCCTTACAAACCTCCCTATCTCTGTAACCTCCTCCAGTCCCTACAACCCTCCCTATCTCTGTAACCTCCTCCTGCACCTACAACCCTCCCTATCTCTGTAACCTCCTCCAGCCCTTACAAACCTCCCTATCTCTGTAACCTCCTCCAGTCCCTACACCCCTCCGTATCTCTGTAACCTCCTCCAGCCCATAGAACCCTCATTATCTCTCTAACCTCCTCCAGCCCCGACAACCATCCCAATCTCTGTAACATCCTCCAGCACCTACAACCCTCCCTATCTCTGTACCCACCTCCAGCCCCTATAACCATCCCAATCTCTGTAACCTCCTTCAGGCCCTACACCCACTCCCTACCTCTGTAAACACCTCCGGCCCATACAATGCTCCCTATCTCTGTAACCTCCTCCAGGCCTGACTACCTTCCCTATCTCTGTAACTTTCTCCAGCCCACTACACCCCTCCGTATCTCTGTAATCTCCTCCAGCCCCTACAACCCTCCCTATCTCTGTAATCTCCTCCAGTCCACTACAACCCTACCTATCTCTGAAACCTCCTCCAGCCCACTACACCCCTCCCTATCTCTGTAACCTCCTCCAGCCCACTACACCCCTCCATATCTCTGTAACCTCCTCCAGCCCCTAGAACACTCCCTATCTCTCTAACATCCTCCAGCCCCTACAAACCTCCCTATCACTGTAAACTACTTCAGCGCCAAAACATCTCCCTATCTCTGTAACATCTTCCAACACCTACACCCCTCCCTATCTCTGTACCCACCTCCAGCCCCTACAACCATCCCCATCTCTGTAACCTCCTCCAGCACCTACAACCCTCCCTAGCTCTGTACCCACCTCCAGCCCCTACAACCATCCCTATCTCTGTAACCTCCTCCAGCCCCTACAACCCTCCCTATCTCTGTAACTTCCACCAGCCCTTACAAACCTCCCTATCTCTGTAACCTCCTCCAGTCCCTACAACCCTCCCTATCTCTGTAACCTCCTCCTGCACCTACAACCCTCCCTATCTCTGTAACCTCCTCCAGCCCTTACAAACCTCCCTATCTCTGTAACCTCCTCCAGTCCCTACACCCCTCCGTATCTCTGTAACCTCCTCCAGCCCATAGAACCCTCATTATCTCTCTAACCTCCTCCAGCCCCGACAACCATCCCAATCTCTGTAACATCCTCCAGCACCTACAACCCTCCCTATCTCTGTACCCACCTCCAGCCCCTATAACCATCCCAATCTCTGTAACCTCCTTCAGGCCCTACACCCACTCCCTACCTCTGTAAACACCTCCGGCCCATACAATGCTCCCTATCTCTGTAACCTCCTCCAGGCCTGACTACCTTCCCTATCTCTGTAACTTTCTCCAGCCCACTACACCCCTCCGTATCTCTGTAATCTCCTCCAGCCCCTACAACCCTCCCTATCTCTGTAATCTCCTCCAGTCCACTACAACCCTACCTATCTCTGAAACCTCCTCCAGCCCACTACACCCCTCCCTATCTCTGTAACCTCCTCCAGCCCACTACACCCCTCCATATCTCTGTAACCTCCTCCAGCCCCTAGAACACTCCCTATCTCTCTAACATCCTCCAGCCCCTACAAACCTCCCTATCACTGTAAACTACTTCAGCGCCAAAACATCTCCCTATCTCTGTAACATCTTCCAACACCTACACCCCTCCCTATCTCTGTACCCACCTCCAGCCCCCACAACCATCCCTATCTCTGTAACCTCCTCCAGCCCCTACACCCCCTCCCTATCTCTGTAACCTCCTCCAGCCCCTACACTCCCCCATCACTGTAACCTCCTCCAGCACCTACAACCATCCATATGTATGTAACCTCCTCCAGCCCCAACAACCCTCCCTATCTCTGTAGAACTCCAGCCCCTACAACCCTTCCTATCTCTGTAACCTCCTCCAGCCCCTACAACCCTCCCTATCTCAGTAAACTCCTCCAGGCGCAACAACCCTCCTTATCTCTGTAACCTCCTCAAGCCCCTACAATCCTCCCTATCTCTGTAACCATCTCCAGCCCCTGCACCCCTCCCTATCTCTGTAACCATCTCCAGCCCCTACATCCCTCCCTTTCTCTGTAACCTCCTCCAGCCCCTACAACACTACCTATCTCTGTAACCTCCTCCAACCGTAACGCCCCTCCCTATCTCTGTAACCTCCTCCAGCCCTGACTACCCTCCCTATCTCTGTAATCTCCTCCAGCCCACTACAACCCTCCCTATCTCTGTAATCTCCTCCAGCCCCTACAACACTCCCTATCTCTGTAACCTCCTCCAGCCCCGACACCCCTCCCTATCTCTGTAACCTCCTCCAGCCCCTACAAACCTCCCTATCACAGTAAACTCCTCCAGCGCCAAAACAACTCCCTATCTCTGTAACCTCTTCCAACCCCTACACCCCTCCCTATCTCTGTAACCTTCTCCAGCACCTACACCCCTCCCTATCTCTGTAACCTCCTCCAGCCCCTAGAAACCTCCCTATTTCTCTAATCTCCTCCAGCCCCTACAACCATCCCTAACTCTGTAACCTCCTCCAGCACCTACAACCCTCCCTATCTCTGCAACCTCCTCCAGCCCCTACACCCCTCTCTATCTCTGTAACCACCTCCACACCTACAACCATCCCTATCTCTGTAACCTCCTCCAGCACCTACAACCCTCCCTATCTCTGTACCCACCTCCAGCCCTACAACCATCCCTATCTCTGTAACGTCCTCCAGACCCTACACCCCATCCCTATCTCTGTAATGTCCTCCAGCTCCTACAACGCTCCCTATCTCTGTAACCTCCTCCAGACCACACAACCCTCCCCATCTCTGTAATCTCCACCAGCCCAATACAGCCCTCCCTATCTCTGTAACCTCCTCCAGCCCCTACAACCCTCCCTATCTCTGTAACCTCCTCCAGCACCTACAACCATCCCTATCTCTGTAACCTCCTCCGCCCCTACACCCCTCCCTATCTCTGTAACCTCCTCCAGCCCACTACACCCCTCCCTATCTCTGTAACCTCCTCCAGCCCACTACACCCCTCTGTATCTCTGTAACCTCCTCCAGCCCCTAGAACCCTCCCTATCTCTCTAACCTCCTCCAGCCCCTACAACCATCCCTATCTCTGTAACCTCCTCCAGCACCTACAACCCTCCCTATCTCTGTAACCTGCTCCGCCCCTACACCCCTCCCATTCTCTGTAACCTCCTCCAGCCCACTACACCCCTCCCTATCTCTGTAACCTCCTCCAGCCCACTACACCCCTCTGTATCTCTGTAACCTCCTCCAGCCCCTAGAACCCTCCCTATCTCTCTAACCTCCTCCAGCCCCTACAACCATCCCTATCTCTGTAACCTCCTCCAGCACCTACAACCCTCCCTATCTCTGTACCCACCTCCAGCCCTACAACCATCCCTATCTCTGTAACCTCCTCCAGCCCCTACACCCCTACCTATCTCTGTAACCTCCTCCAGCCCCTACAACGCTCCCTATCTCTGTAACCTCCTCCAGACCCCACAACTCTCCCCATCTCTGTAATCTCCACCAGCCCAATACAGCCCTCCCTATCTCTGTAACCTCCTCCAGCCCCTACAACCCTCCCTATCTCTGTAACCTCCTCCAGCCCCTACACTCCTCCCTATCTCTGTAACCTCCTCCAGCCCCTACAACCCTCCCTATCTCTGTACCCACCTCCAGCCCTACAACCATCCCTATCTCTGTAACCTCCTCCAGCCCCTACACCCCCTCCCTATTTCTGTAACCTCCTCCAGCCCCTACAATACTCCCTATCTCTGTAACCTCCTCCAGACTCCACAACCCTCCCCATCTCTGTAATCTCCACCAACCCAATAGAGCCCTCCCTATCTCTGTAACCTCCTCCAGTCCCTACAACCCCCCCTATCTCTGTAACCTCCTCCAGCCCCTACACCCCTCCCTATCTATGTAAACTCCTACAACACTCCGAGATCTCTGCGCTCCACCAATTCCGGCCTCTCGAGCATCCCCCGATTCCCATCGCTCCATCATTGGCGGCCGTGCCTTCAGCTGCCTGGGGGGGGCCCTGAGCTCTGGAATTCCCTCCCTCAACCTCTCCACCTCTCTCTCTCTCTTTTTCTCTCTCTCTGTCTCTCTCTCCCTCTCCCTCTCTTTCTTTCTTTGTCTGTCTCTCTCTCTATCTCACCCTCTCGCCCTCTGTCTCTCCCCCTGTCTCTCTCTCTCTCTCTCCCCCTCTCTCTGTCTCTGTCTCTCTCTCTCTCCCCCTCTCTCTGTCTCTGTCTCTCTCTCTCTCCCCCTCTCTCTGTCTCTGTCTCACTCTCTCTCTCTATCTCACCCTCTCTCACTCTCTCTGTCTCTCTCTCTCTCTCTCTCCCCCTCTCTCTGTCTCTGTCTCACCCTCGCTCCCTCTTTCTCTCCCTGCCTCCCCCGTCTCTCTCTCTCTTTCTCACTCTTTCTCTCTCTCTGTCTCCTCCTAAATGACGCTCTTTAAAACCTACATCATTGACCAAACATTAGACCCCTGCCCCTGATGCCTCCACATGTGTCTCGGGATCCAGCCGCAGGAGAGTCGCGGTGTGGAAGGAGGCCATTCGGCCCATCACGTCCGCACCGGATCTCTGAGCGCTCCGGCCTCGTGCCGACCTCCTGCCTTTCCCCCCGTGACCCTGCCCATGGTTTCCACTTTCAGAAGCAAACGCCGATGGGCTTGGCTCAGGTTGGAGGGCGGCGTGTCTACGACAGGTTGGCCGCTGGTCTGAGGTCAAGGGTTAACTACAGCCCCCGGCTTCCGCGTGCCCCTGACTGTCCCTTAAACTCAACTGGCTTCTTGTCCGCGCTCATGGCTTGAGGTGGCGTCTCTCCAGCCCTTTTTCGAGGAGGGTGGGGGGGGGGGGTCTACCTTAAGGGAGGGAGGGGGAGGGTTTTCAGGGGAGGGGGGGCGATAAAATGTCCAACTAGCCCACTCCCTGAATATGCAACACAAAAGAAAACAGAATTTTGCGCAGGCTGCTGATGTTCACCCCCCATCCCCACCAACCCCACCCCCCCCGGCTCCTTTGACGCTCTCTATTTCTTTTTGTTCGAAAGTTGTTTTCCCTTTTGGCCTGTTTTCCAGGATGAACTTACGCCTCACGCGTCACCTCACGGCCGTTATAAATCTGTCGCTCCCACCCAGACCCAGAGGATTCTCCTGACGAAGGCTGATTTACTGGCGTCAGGGCTGACCTCTGCCCGGCGAGGAGCCAGCAGGCCTCAAAGCCTGGGCCGGGGCCTACTAGATTTGGCTGCAGGCCCGAAGCGAGTTGCCAGGGCAACGGGCCAATGGCAGCTCCCCTATGGCAGCCTGTTATCAAGACAGCAGCTTTCAATCATTTCCTGCCGCGTCCCAGGGGAGATTAAACAACAGTTTTTTTGATACACACACACACACACTTATAAATATATATTTTTTTAAAAAATCAAGGCTGCCCACCATTCGGGAGGAAATGGGGCCTTTTCGTCAAAACAGACACCAGACCTTGCCAACACCCAGCCCAGAGAATGATCTGCCCTTCAACGTTTCCACAACAGGAGTGAGGTAATGTCATAATATTTTGCCTTGAGGCTTCCCCGACGCCTAGGCCCCTTCGGGTGCCCTCTGACCTCTCGCCGGTTGGTCAAGCGGGTAGCCTGGGCCTAAGGGTTCGCTCCTTCGGTCGGGGTGAGCGGAGCCGCGCGCAGCTTCGGAGAGGGGTGGGGGTGGGGGGGGGTGGGGGGGGGGCGGTGGGGGGGTGAGGTGGTTCAGTGGTTGTGTCCTGAGGGCCCTGCTAAGTCCAGGGGCCTCGGGTTCCCCTTCCCCATCGAGTAGAGGGTTCGCTTCTCGCTCGGCACTTGGCGAATTTGAGCACTTGCGAGGAAATAAGTTGGGGAGTCGGAAGCTACGATGGGTAGAGGCAACTGCGGCGCAGAACCCTCAGCACTGACCCTCCGACAGTGCGGCGCTCCCTCAGCACTGACCCTCTGACAGTGCGGCGCTCCCTCAGCACTGACCCTCCGACAGTGTGGCTCTCCCTCAGTCCTGACCCTCCGACAGTGCGGCTCTCCCTCAGCGCTGACCCTCCTCCGACAGTGCGGCGCTCCCTCAGCACTGACCCTCCGACAGTGTGGCTCTCCCTCAGCACTGACCCTCCGACAGTGCGGCTCTCCCTCAGCGCTGACCCTCCTCCCACAGTGCGGCGCTCCCTCAGCACTGACCCTCCGACAGTGCGACACTCCCTCAGCACTGACCCTCCCACAGTGCGGCGCTCCCTCACCGTCAGTGCCGAGGGAGCGCCACACTGTCGGAGGGTCAGTACTGAGGGAGTGCCGCACTGTCGGAGGGTCAGAGCTGAGGGACAGCCGCACTGTGGGAGGGTCAGCGCTGAGGGAGCGCTGCACTGTCGGAGGGTCGGCGCTGAGGGACAGCCGCACTGTCGGAGGGTCAGTGCTGAGGGAGTGCCGCACTGTCGGAGGGTCAGTGCTGAGGGAGCGCCGCACTGTCGGAGTGCTGAGGGAGCGCCGCACTGTCCGGGAGCTATCTTTCTGAGTGAGGCATTACATCTCACATCAGTCCTTTGTCGTGTACCGAAAATATCCTCATCGGGTCTGTATTTATCCCTGAATCAAAGTATCTGAAATAATGAAGGTGAGCTGGTGATTGCTAGTTGTGGGATCTTGCTGTGCGGTAGCAGGCTGCGGTGGCTCCCCACGTTATGACAGTGAACACGTATCAAAATAACATCTGCTCCATTGCTGGTCAGTCTCTATGGAAGCCCGGCAGCGGTGACCGACGCTGGGGTAAAATGATTCCTTTCCCGGACAGTGTGAGTGATCCGGAGAGAGCTCTCTTCCTGTTTTCCCCGTGGAGGTTAATCCAGGTCAGGCCCACTTCAAAACAAGCGCTCGCCGGGACTTTATTGTTTGTTGCCCTGTCTTATGTCAGTGAACCAGCCTTGACTGTGGGCCTAAGCAAACAAAAGCTGTGAGTCAAGATAGCTGTGCACATGGGAGCTGCAATTAACTGGACACAAACTACAGACACACAGGGATGGGGGAAGGACTCTAACCCTAACCCCATCAAACACTCCCAGGACAGGTACGTCACGGGGTTAGATACAGAGTAAATCTCCCTCTGCACTGTCCCCATCAAACACTCCCAGGACAGGTACAGCACGGGGTTAGATACAGAGTAAATCTCCCTCTACACTGTCCCCATCAAACACTCCCAGGACAATAACGGCACGGGGTTAGATACAGAGTAAAGCACCCTCTACACTGTCCCCACAAACACTCCCAGGACAGGTACAGCACGGGGTTAGATACAGAGTAAAGCTCCCTCTACACCGTCCCCATCAAACAATCCCAGTACAGGTACAGCACGGGGTTAGATACAGAGTAAAGCTACCTCTACACTGTCCCCAACAAACACTCCCAGGACAGGTACAGCACGAGGTTAGGTACAGAGTAAAGCTCCCTCTACACCGTCCCCATCAAACACTCCCAGGACAGGTACAGCACGGGGTTAGATACAGAGTAAAGCTACCTCTACACTGTCCCCATCAAACACTCCCAGGACAGGTACAGCACAGGGTTAGATACAGAGTAAATCTCCCTCTACACTGTCCCCATCAAACACTCCCAGGACAGGTACAGCACGGGGTTAGATACAGAGTAAATCTCCCTCTACACCGTCCCCATCAAACACTCCCAGGACAGGTACAGCACGGGGTTAGATACAGAGTAAATCTCCCTCTACACCGTCCCCATCAAACACTCCCAGGACAGGTACAGCACGGGGTTAGATACAGAGTAAATCTCCCTCTACACCGTCCCCATCAAACACTCCCAGGACAGGTACAGCACGGGGTTAGATACAGAGTAAATCTCCCTCTACACCGTCCCCATCAAACACTCACAGGACAGGTACAGCACGGGGTTAGATACAGAGTAAAGCTCCCTCTACACTGTCCCCATCAAACACTCCCAGGACAGGTACAGCACGGGGTTAGATACAGCGTAAAGCTCCCTCTACACTGTCCCCATCAAACACTCCCAGGGCAGGTACAGCACGAGGTTAGGTACAGAGTAAATGTCCCTCTACACCGTCCCCATCAAACACTCCCAGGACAAGGTTTGCTAACTTGAGCACCTGTAGTTGCCGGTAATATTGGTGATTTGGATTTCGTAACAGAAACGGACTAATCCCCTTTTCGATGCCTCTTGACTCAGTGCAAATTTCCTAATGCTGGGACTGGGAATAATGCCCGTGTGGTATAAGGCATCAAAGAATCTTTAAATAGCGCTGCAGGAGGCGATGTGCGGACTGGTACTGAGCGAGGGAGAAGTGGTTTCCCCCCGGATTTAAACCACTAACCATCTCTGCATATGG